>NC_137163.1:60498000-60523000 GCF_951394435.1 Stenella coeruleoalba | reverse complement strand
TAAATTTTTAATCTTGTAATTTGATATGGATTCATTTTCCCTTCGTTTAAATATATTAAAATTTTATCTTTCTGTACCTCCTTAAACTTCTCTGATTTCCATTTCTCATATTGGGAAATAAAATGGGTATCTGTACAAAACATCCCAACAATATCAGACAACTTCTAATGAAGACTATTGACATTGCTGACATTTGGCATGATGTACTGCCAAAAAGGAAATTAAAAAGTACAAGCTATTATCCTAAAGACCATCTGTTTATGAAAATAGTTGATTTCACATCACTTTGTTGAGCATAAAAACAACCCTTGGTGAAGGACAGAATATGCCTTTCTCGTAATCAAGAGAGTTTTATTGCTAGTTAAAATGCTCCTTTAACTTTTTCAGGGTCTCTATTGATATTAATTAAGCAGCTTCAATGCTATAAACATCTCAAGCATTAGAGTGCAAGTTACTCTTCTATACCAGGCATTGCTTTACATCTTTTCTTTTACATATATCTTGCTGGCAGGGACTAGCACAGTATTAGTAAAAGAGCACAGAAAGGCCTCTTATTCTTTCCATTGTTTGCCAGTGGGGTTGCTGATGGAAAGGCTTATAATCATGGTTGCAATTTTGTCCTGGCCCTACAAAAATGGCATCATTTTCAAGGACTTACGTAAATGATAGCATGAATCTTACGGAGATAATTATTATTAAGAACATCACTTTAACCTGAATCACCCTCCACAGAGTGCTGGAAAAGGGAGAAAGGTAATCTTTTATCAAAGGCATATTTTAATAGACACTCATCTGACTTTGGAGATGAACAGCCCTTGAAGTGTTGTTGCATGATGCATTTAAAATCAAAAGAACTTTGCTTGGTTGCCTCATGATTTTGTTTTTCCTGAACGACGGTGCTTCCAACCACAGCTTATTGAAATGCCAACCATTTGAATATAAGCTTTAGAAGAATAACACACCCTAGTGTTGTTTTCTTTTTTAAAAAAATATTGATTTTTTTTTTTTTTTTAATCTCTCTTCATTCAGTGATACCGTGAAGCTAGTCTAGGACTGGGAAACATGAATGTTTTATTTTGCTGCATTCTCATGTAATGTATATAAAATATGTGTGCGCCTTAAAAGCATTATTGTATCTTTGGAAATAAGAGTAAAGGTAACATACTTCAAAGCAGAATGTAGAATAGCCATCATTGGAAAACACCATTTAATTATTAATGAAGCCAAGATATTGCCTTGAAATGAAGATAGGCTTTAGTTTAGTTTTGTGATATCTTAAAACAAAGTAAATAATGACTTCTTTTCTCTAATCCAATTCACATGGGGCTTCCAGTTCTCAACACGGTAAATACAAATAAATATGTTAAAAATCTTAAATGAAGCAATTTGGTTATTTCCCATTTTTTTAAGCTTCACGTGTGTTTCTCATCTCTGGTTATTTTGGAAGCAGGATTACTGCCTAGCAATTTCCTCTTGTCCGTGAAAATAATGTATAGAAGGTGAAGTAATACAATGGTGTTAATCCAGCTTTTAAAAATAATCAGCTTCCTATGCGTATAATATTTATGTTATTGTCGTGCAGGAGATTCTTTCTCTAGAACCATTCTATATCTACCAAATTTCTTTTTTGACAAATGAGATTGGATTCCTAAGTCACAGCTGTGTATGCCAGTTGATGTATTGCTGTAGGATTGATAATTCATAAAAGCCCAGCACTTTTGGGGGGTTAATTTTTTTTAGGTATGATAAAATAAGGCTGCCTGATAGATTTTTTTTCATTTTTGTTATCTAAGTTTTACCAGGTTGAGACTAGTTATTGACTCAGTAAATGTAAAAAAAAAAAGTTGATATGCTGTCAATATTAATATAGATGTCAGCCAACACTGGTCCCTAATGTATGTAAGAGCAAGTATTTTCTACCTTGATACAGGAAGGCAGTCATGTGTGAGATTTAATATACATCCTAATCTGTCTTGTCACTGCTGTAGCCATGGGTGATGTGGTAATGCGTGGGCCGCCATTTTCTTTTTCTCCTTACACAATGGACTACATACCCATGAATGACAGTCAAGCTCCGCTCTGTAATTATTTTGAGGACAGTTAGAAACACTGCAGGGTTACCTTTAGACTTAAAGTCTTTGACTGATTTAAACATGCAAGCAACCTGTAATTAACAAAAACAAGCATCTTCTAAATGTCCATTTTTAAGCATACTGAGAATTATTCTTTGAAAAATAAACATTCATGAAATATTTTTATTATATTTAAATGCAGTAAAGTAACTGAATTGGCTTGAGTTCCTACTTTTCCCCAAGACTGTCCACATTTTAACAGAGTGTGCCAATGCATTTTTGAAGTAGCTTATCTTATATCCTTTTCCTTGATCAGAGTTTCTGTCATGAAAATGACAAAGTTCAACAAAATAAAATATGAAATACATAACCTACAGTTAATATCATTTAGATCTCTTCATTTCTAATAAATGTAAATATTTAAACAGTGCTACTTTTTATTCTGGGAAATATTTTATGAAATTTTAAAACCCTAAAAAGGGAGTCCAAACAGACATAATTCTTAATTATTGGGACCAAAAGTATAATTTTATTTACATAAATTATAATGTACTAGATATTTTGAACATATTCTTTCAGTGTTGTCTACAGAAGCTAAAGTAGCACTGTGTATCATCACTCTATAATGAAAATTAAAAGCAGTGGTAAAATTTGTCTGCAGATATTTGCTAGCAAATATTACCTTAGAAATAATCCCATTGGGAGAGGGAAAAAAATCCCCCTATTTTTAGATTAAATGTTATAAACTTGCCTCCCTTCTTAAGTTTCCTACAAGTGGCTCTTCTTTTCTGAGAGTAGTAATATAAAGGCTAAATTGTTACCTTATGTTTTCATTGGGTAGGTTTGTGACCACTGACAGTTATAATTTACAAAAATTACAATGATTATGGACATTAACATACTTGACGGCAGCTATTATTTTTATTTGAAATACAAAGACTTTCAGTGGGTACTAGACATTAAGATCTTGTCTATAGATGCCAAGTGAGGTGGAGAATTGTGGCAATTGTTCAAAGAGTTTAGACGAAGGTGGCGTGTTTTTTTCAATTATGTGGATAGTTCAGATGCACGTGGTTATTTAGCTTAAGTTCTCTAGTTTCCTGCTGTATGTCCTTTGCTACTTAACTGGTTATCTATTGCCAGTAAATCAATTAAGATTTTGACTCTGAATCTGAATGGGTTCACTGCGAATAAGAACGAAAGTAAATATTTGTTGGCCCTTGATTTCCTCAACTCATTTAATCCTCAGACAACTACTATGTTGCAGGTACTATTAGTATTACTATTTTATGAACAAGGAAACTGAGGCTTAGTGAGGTCAAGTCTATCGACAATTTACACAGCTCAGTTCTCCCAGTAATGTGGCTGCAGTTTGAAACACAGTCTGACTCCAGAATCCATGCTTTTAACTGTACTCTGGAAAATAATACTCTATGGGGAAAGAACAGACATTTTGAGACAAAACTTAAGAAAAAATAGAAAACATTTCCATGATAATCCCCTACTATTTGCAATCAGTGACAAAAGTTCTGTTTGTCATTCTCTTCTTCCTTTTACTCCACTCGCTATCATTCTCATCTGGGAAAACTACTAACCACATCCAGAACACTTTCATATGGATACCTGATGTGAAGTTAGACATTTACTTTTTGAGTATTTTGGATAAAGAGACCATGTGAGCTTACAGTATGTAATTCAGTGGAATTTGTTTGAGGCTATTAGCTTTGATAAGACACAAACAACTCTAGGTACTGTAATATAATAAAGAGTAGACACATCAAAGTGTCAAACTTGAAAGTGTCTATATTTTAAATGTTGTCTTCTAGAATCCATAGTGTCATGAGGTTTTGTTGTAACGTGCTAACTAAATCCTAAAAGAAAAAGCAATGTAAAAGATAATATTCTATCATTCTCCAGCTAAGTTGTTGTGCAACATGTAATAATATGATCAAAGTAAAAGAAGACAAAAAATCTGGATAATTGAGTTTCTGTGGGTGAAATCTGGGGCGAGGATCAGATTGCAATTTGAAAATTAGGAACCTCATGGCAAGAGTATGCCGTTGTTCACAGCTCTTTTGAGGGTGGGATGTTTGTTTACCATGATGAAGAAAAGCTCAAAGCATGAGATTTATTGGCAGCAAACAATTATTTCAGGATTGCTGTCATTTTCTGGGAAGATCAAATGACCAATATATTTATTTGCTGTAGATGGAGATTCAAAATCTGTTGACTCAGGGTTAGACAATCTCTTTTCTTGTAAATAGCAGAATCACTATGTATAAATACACACTCTATATCCTATATTTTAACTGTTTTGCATTGTTTTGATTCGGCAAAAATTTCATGGACTCTTAGTGGTGTTCTACTAGGTGAGAACCCAACAAAGAAATGTCTTCGTATCCCAGGAATTTACAGTTTAAGGAAAAACTGTGATGAATGCGATCAAGTGTTATAAGATGGGTAAAAACAGGGCTATGAGAACTCAGACACACAGGATGAGAGAGCCTTGAAATATGGGCAGGATTTCAACAGGAGAAGAAGGAAGTGGTTGGGTAATGATACTACAGATGAAGTAAAATATGAAAGCTCCGAGTTTGAAAACCAAAGGATATGTTGGAGAGGTCAGTAGTGCAGTTTGGCTGAAACAAAGGGTACAGGATTAGGAGACAAGACTGGAAAATATGACTGACAGCATGAGTCAGGCTTAGGAAAAGATAATTAAATGATTAATAATAATGAGGAGGAGGATATTGATGAGAGCAGAACTTTACTAAACAATCTCTATAGGCCCATCACCATTTTAAATACTTTACACAGATGAGCTCAGTTATTCCTCGCAGTAATGGTAAGCAAGTGGTACCATTATGTTCCTTATTTTACAAATCAGGATATTGAGGGCACCTGCGGGCTAAATAACCGGCCCAAGTTTACACACGTAGTAACTATCAGAGACCATGAAGACCCAAGGAGTTTGGAATTTTATTATTAAGGGAATATATCAGGTTGGACAGTAATATGGTCTTCCCTGGTTAGAAAATCTTTCTTATTTCCTTCCCAAAATGAACCACATGCTGTACTCTTCTCATATTCTTCCCTTGTGTAGTCCATATTTCCAGAAGCATCATTGCTTCTTTCTTTAACAATTCTCTGTATCTTTTTGTAGGCTAGCATTCATTCCCTCTTTCCTCATAATTGCAATATGAATTGGTATGTATCCCTCATCAGTGATCTTCTCTGGCACTTGTTGTATCATACAACTTAGCACCCAATTACATATTGAATTTTATTCTTTTTTTAAAATTTTATTAAAATACAGTTGATTTACAATGTTATGTTAGTTTCAGGTGTACAGCAGAGTGATTCAGTTATACATACATGTATGTATATGTGTATTCTTTTTTAGATTATTTTGCATTATATGTTACTATGAGATATTAAGTATAGTTCCCTGTGCTATACAGTCCTTATTGGTTATCTATTTTATATGCAGTAGTGTGTATATTTTAATCCCAGACCCCTAATTTTTTTTTTTTTAAGATGTTGGGGGTAGGAGTTTATTAATTAATTAATTTTTCTTTTTTGCTGTGTTGGGTCTTCGTTTCTGTGTGAGGGCTTTCTCTAGTTGTGGCAAGCGGGGGCCACTCTTCCTCGCGGTGCGCGGGCCTCCCACTATCGCGGCCTCTCTTGTTGTGGAGCACAGGCTCCAGACGCGCAGGCTCAGTAGTTGTGGCTCACAGGCCTAGTCGTTCCGTGGCATGTGGGATCCTCCCAGACCAGGGCTCGAACCCGTGTCCCCTGCATTAGCAGGCAGATTCTTAACCACTGCGCCACCAGGGGAGCCCCCCAAACCCTTAATTTATCCCTCCCCCCTGAATCTTATTCTTTTTTATTTTTTAATTTATTTATTTATTTATTTATTTTTTGCGGTACGCGGGCCTCTCACCGCTGTGGCCTCTCCCGTTGCGGAGCACAGGCTTGGGACGCACAGGCTCAGCGGCCACGGCTCACGGGCCCAGCTGCTCCGCGACATGTGGGATCTTCCCGGACCGGGGCACGAACCCGTGTCCCCTGCATCGGCAGGCGGACTCTCAACCACTGCGCCACCAGGGAAGCCCCTGATTCTTATTCTTGACCATTAGTTTATACATTCTAGTTTTGCCTCATGGCTCTCAGTTTGGATTCCAATATCTTTGAATACGTCTCCTGCTTCTAATAAATCTTCTACAGTGTCCAATTTATAGTAGGGACTCTGGTGGATTAATGCTAATGGTTTCTGGGTTAGTTCTGCTCAGGTAGACCTTGGGCACTGAAATGCCATTTTGGGGTACTTGGAGAGATAAGACAACTAACTTAGTTGAAATTGGATTTCTTCCCAATCAGGGCTGCCCAAAGTCACTTACCAGGCAATCTATATAATACCAAATTTAATAATCTCATTTTATTATCAAGAGCCAGGTTTTTTGTTCTTTGTATACACTTAGAAAAATGAACGGTTAAATATGAGGTTCTGGGGTTTGGACCATACTGAGTAAGTTGTTTAACCTGATCATCATGACTGTGCTGCTTAATTTTTGGTTGAACCGATCAGATGGATTATTTTAGCATATTGTCAACACTGCCTTGAGGGTTAAATTGTACACTAATAAAATAATTCATGAAAACATTTATTTCATCCCAGTGTGTTATTTTGTATTCTGGAAGATTTAAGACCAAAGTATTTATTTGTCATTATGCCGGTAGACAAAGAAATCAGCTGGCTCAATATTAAGTGACTTCCATTATTGCATAGCTGTTGGCTCATGTTAGATTCAACTGACACACGATTGTAAAAGTCCTCAAAAGAGCAATCAGATGTTTTGGCCAAAATCCACTCCTGGATGAGTAGGGATTAATATCAAAGAGTGCACCAACAGACTGTTTTGACTATCTGCAAGATGGTAAACAAACATTTTGGCTAAATTCCGTCTTTTGATTATGACATAATAGAGCAATTTGAAAGAAACATTTGTATGAAGTGCTCTAATGGGGAATCATAGAACAAAATTACCAAGCATAATGAGTGAGCGTTAGATTATATCTGTGTTGTACAAAAACAATATTTTTTCAGGAAATAAACATGTGCGTATCATGGAAAGCAATTGTTTTTAGCTTCCTGCGTTAATAAAGATAACTAAATGACTGCAAAATCTCATTTTCACTTTGTGCTGTGAAGATAGTACATTTAGCATTTAACCAGTTTAAATTGATTTATACAGTCAAAGTAAGCATTTCAGGACCAACACAGATCCATGGGTCAGAATCATCTAGTTTATTCATCTCCATTAATCAAATTACTTGGATAATTACCAAATCTCCATTTCAATTTGTGGATTTGAGATCGGAATTATCTTGATTTGTTTGTGTAAGGTTTCAGAAGTTTAATTTCTATGTGATTAATGGAACTGAAAATAATGATACATTATTTTAGAAATAATAGACTGTTCCATTAGTGTCTCTGTAGCCTGTCATAGAAATATGTAAATATATGTGCATATGCATTTGGAAAAATAATTTTTCAAATTCTAATGCACAAATGCATCTTCTGAGACTTTACAGTTTACTATGTAAATAAACATTTGGATTTCACTTAGAATGTATAATATTTGCTTGACTTTGTTTCAGATTTGATTTCATATGACATGCCAGCAACTTCTGAAAGAATCTCTTCCTCATTACTATATAATTTATGTCAAAATATATGAGTTGTTCTACTGATGCCTATCTATATTTGCATATTGAGAAGCCTGGGAAACTTGTTCTGTATATCTGGATGTATTTTTATAAGTTACTTTTCTATAATTAAGTGGTTGAGAAAGTGAAATTTATAATAAAATTTGTTTAAGATTTTTATAATAATAATAATTTGTTAATTGCTACTCTGTATCAAGCACTGTGATGTACTTTATATGTCTTAACTCATTTAACTTCATCACAGAAAAATTGAGGGCAAAACTATCTTTGTTTTTCAGCCTAGCAAACAGAGGCACATATATTAAATAATCTGACAAAAGTATACAGTTGAGAAATGATAGAGCTAGAGTCTTTATCCAAAATGACTCCTGCATTCTTAACTGTTATCAAGTGTCACATAATGAATTGTTATTAAAAATGATATTATTACAAGGTTAGCAAACCAAAGTATTCAAATATTAAAAATATTACAAAATCAAGGCCATGGGAAAAATAACATTTTTCTAAAATTTTCCATATAAGGAAATGTTACCTTGAGGTAAAACTTTGATACTTAAGGTTTAGAACTAAACCACTGACAGTATTTAATTCTTTACTAATGAATCAATTTAGTCTTCTATAAAAGGAATAGATCTCTGTTTCCAAGTTTTGGGAACTTGTTGAACAAATATCATTAGTTATCTTTTTCTTGGCCGGCTGGTATTTTTCTGGTAATGTAAAGGACAGCCCCATTTTAAATTCAGCAGCATAATTCCCAAGCTGGAATAATTCAGTTACAGAAGCTTACTACCTTTTAGGTTCCCAGGGGCAAAGTTTGCGTTTCCATCCAGTCTCCTGTGAGCATAGGAGGATGGATTACTGGGGTCTTCCTTGGTTGACTAAGAGCCATTCAACCAGAGAAGAATTTTTAAAGGGTCCAGGAGGCCTATGCTTTGCAGTTTTCTTTCTGGTTGTCTCTTTCATACTAGAATTCTTTGAGCAAAAATTTTCAGACAAGTTCTTCTGCTTAGTATTTTACTCCAATTTGCTAAAACAAAGACAAGTCAGAAACAAATAGAAAATTTGCTTGGTTAAAAGAAGCACAAAAGATTCCCCCACCTTCTCTGTGAGCAAAAAATGTCTTTTCCTTGCTATTCTTTGGGATATTTTTTGATCAGCCAGCTATATGTCAATTTCCAGAGTTGTGAGAATCTGACTTTATAAATTCTCCCTTCATTTTTTATACGGATCACCCCGAGCTGCTGAATGCAGCCACTTGGGGTTTCTGTGGCATACCTCCACAGCTTATGGGGTGGCCTAGAACATGAACTGTTTCAAATTAACCATTAGTCCTTATAGGTTTAAGTAAACTTGGGGGGAAAACTCTTGTCATTCTGTTTTAAAGTAGAACGTTTGGGTTCTAATATAGAAAACTGCTTCGATAAATGGGAACATTTACATATAGCTTAATAACACATTTATAAGTAATATTAGCCCTGTTTCATAATAAAGTTGAGGACAGTTTTATAGACATTTTTACTGTATTTCAATGTTGGGACAGTTCAGTCTTTGTATAAAGTACCAAACTTTTTAAGGAAGACAGGGTGGCAGAGTAAGGAAGAAAAATCATTATATGAGTACGTAGAAAACAGGATTTTAATTTCAGTCTTACTATTAACTGGGGGAAATCATCTAACATCTCAGAGATTCTATTTCCTCATCTGTAAAATGAAGGTCATGGCGTAAATTATCTCTAACCTCTATGATTTCAATGTCTACCTTTTAACCATATAATCCCTGAAACCTTTAAATCCTCAGACATAATTTTCAAATTTGAATTGTATTTTTTCAAGAGATTTTGAGACTTGGTTACAAAGGTGGCAACCTCATATATTTATTTTCCCTGGAAGAAGGTTGTAGAATCAGCTACCAATACTTCCAGAACTGGATGCTCTATGGCCAGAGCTCTGGTCCAACCTCAGCCATTCCATCATGAACAGTGATTCTGTAATGTAAGGGCAACAACAAATCTTGAAATAAAGACCATGTCAATTAATGCATGCAGGTGTGTCATTGAGGGGAGTGGGGAGAAGAAAGCAAGGAGTGGATTAATGCCAACAGACTTTACAGTTTTGAAGTAATTAGTAAGCCGTGCAGGTGTCTATTAAAACGAACTGACAATAAATCTTGGTTTGTCTTCTGAATATCGTTTTGATTTCACAAGTTCCGTGCCTCCAGGGGCAAAAGAAAATGACTCCAAGATTAATTACCACCATGGTTTACTCCCAATAAGAAATTTAACAGAGTGTTCGCTTTATTTGAATTTACTATTTCTGTTATTATGAATACAACCACTAATAAAGATTACAATTTAATCTCTCTAAAACTCTCTGGACAAGATGATGCGTTTCTTGGTGAAAAGAGGGTCCGGCATAGAGTATGGTCCTTAAGCAAACAGTTCTTTGGTTTGTCAGAGGTTATTTGTCCCCGGGGTGTGCCCGCTGCAGATTTCTTCTTCCCAGGATTTTAGAAGGACGAAGGATGTAACAAGGTGTCTAGGGCTCTATTATTTTCTACTGGTCCTTAAGCAGAGTAACGAATCGCAGGTAAACTTAGCCACGGAGTGACACTTCTTCTAGCTTCCCCATCTGCTCTTTTTTGACACCTCTGCCATTAACTGTCATTTTCCTTTAAATATACGCTGAATCTGAAAGGCCAGTTCTACATCACATCATTTCAGATTAGGGGCAGTTCTTTTGAGTTGAGTACTGTTTAGGTGTCAGAAAGAAGTCCCTGACCTCTCTGGAAGCACATTGCCGCGGGGCCTTAATTAGCACTGACTCCAGCTATTACTGAAGAGAGGACAAAGGAGAACACATCATTTTTCTACTTAGGAAGTTAGCGTCTGACCTAATAACTTGTCCAGACTCGCAGGACACTGTAACCACACAATAACAATGGGCATTATTCTGCTGCTTCCGCCTCGTGTGAAGCATAGAATGAGAAGGAATTATGGTTACCAACCAAGGACCATTTTAGAGTTTCTTCTGCCTTTGATTAGGGGTGAACTAGTGATTGCCTTGAAAAAAAAAAAAAAAAGGTGGCAGGCCTATAGATTTTCTCAAATATATGGACTCAAAATTATTTTAAATCATCCAGTATGTGCCCATGCGTTTGTGTATGTAGTGATTTGTCAAATAGATTTTTAAAGAGAGTTTTCTTACTGCAAGAACAGTTTTTAAAAGTGACATAATGTATTTTGAGATTATACATCTCTACTTGATTTCAAATTGTAAACAGAGTGAAATCTTTACTGCAAATGTGCATCTTTAAAAAGGAGACTTGTTTTAAGAAACAGACATAGTTTTGCTTTGGGCCTTATATAATTACCACAGATGAACTTTTGGAGGCATGGTGGCTATTGTAAAAACAATTTCAGTTTATCCACCTTTTCTAGGATCAGAAAGCCTAAAACACAGTTTAGTTTAGTATATTTGCCGTTCTTGGTTGGACTTAAGAGTCCCCATGTAAAAAGACTTAAAAAGAGGTTGACCTGTAGTTTCACTGTGTTCCTGTTCCCTTCTCTTTCCTTTTCTTTCCTTTCCTTTTCTCTTTCCTTTCTTTTAAAACAATAATTTTGGTGGTAGTATCAATATGAAGATCATCGCTACTGAAGTATCAAAGACAAAGAAAAGCAATAAATAAGGAGAAATTAGGGGTGATACGAGTACACAAGACTGTGTTAATTAGGAAACCTCTTTAAAAGTCACTGTTGAAGTAATTAATGCACTTCACTTAAAACTGATCCTCTCAAATAGGAAAACTTGAACTGATACCCTTTGGAAGCTTCTTTTCCGAGTCATAAATACAGCTAGCATATTAAGCATCTTGTGTTTTTACTTTAATAGAACTCTGTCCTCTCTTGTAGTGATGTCTCTGTTACTTCTATTAGAAACACAGCATTTCTAATGTTTAAGGCTCAGCTATAAATATTTACCTGGGACTGAAGTTGGCATGGAAAGATTCCAATTTAAGCACTTCTATTAATTTTAATAATCATTTCTTGAATTGGAAATAATTTTGCACCACTGTAGCTAGAAGTTTAGAATGTTCTGCAATGATAAAGGATAAAGATATGTATTCTCAAATTCTCAACTGAAAATGCAGAGTTTTTTTGTCGTACTTGCAGCATAGGCTGGTTTTATGTCAGACTCTGTTCTCTGAAGAGGTTTCCATACTTCTTACATGTAAGAAGAAGTTCTCACATACAGAATCTAAGAAAATGTGCTTTGGAGGATTCTTCTTTATATGTGGCCACAGATTTCTCCTGCTGCACGGCCCTGTATCCCCCTGTTGTTAAATGACAAAGTTTGGTCCTTAGAACACATGAACAGTGATGAGATCAATACAATAAACTCTATATACCCTAGATGATAAAACCAAACTGGAAAAATGTTATCATAGGAGACCATGATTGTTCCCTTTCGTTAGTCTTAACACTCCCCAGTTTTTTTAGAACCAAATTTCTAGTGTAAGCTAAGTATCAAACCATCTACTGAGAATTAAATGTAAATTTAAAGAGAATGTTTTATAAATACATTTTATGTGATTGTATAATGAGCAAAAAGAAAGAAATCCTACCAAACTTCTTCAACTCTTATTAAAATGGAAAGAGCTGGAGAAAGCTGCTGGTCTGTCATTCTTCCTCTTTAGTGGACAAATCAAGCCTGTCCCGAGTTGAAGCCCATCTCCGTAGACATTTTCACAATCCTGCTGTTGCTGGCCCAGCTGTCAGGCTGCTAAGAGAGACTCAAGTGCAAACTAGCCTTCTCCTCCCCGCCAGTCACATCAGCAGTGCCTTCAAGTCTGAGGAAAAAGGGAACACAAGACGCATCCCAGCTGTTCAGCGCATCATCCACTGTAATTATACCTGATAATAGAAGAACAGATTATTAAATACAAATCGGTGAAAATCTGAGGTTGGAAAATAATCTCTTCCTTTCATTTGACAATGTAGAAAAAAGTAAAAGTAGCTACCAAAGAAAAGAAAAATGATTAATTTTAGGCCTTCTTGATCTTCACAACAAAAGTAATTCAACTATTTAAATAAGTACTGGGTAATGCCTTTTTTTAAAATAAGTATTAACAGCTTTAATTATTATTGGCATTTTTTTCTTATTACGTTTTTTTTTTAAATTTTATTTTATGTTGGACTATAGTTGATTTACAATGTTGTGTTAGTTTCAGATGTACAGCAAAGTGATGCAGTTACACATACACATATATCTATGCTTTTTCAAATTCTTTTCCCACCTAGGTTATTACAGAATGTTGAGCAGAGTTCCCTGTGCTATACACAGGTCCTTGTTGGTTATCTATTTTAAATACAGTAGTGTGTATATTGTCAATCCCAAACTCCCAATTGATCCCTCCCCTCCCACCCCAGTTACTGCCTTTCAAATCACCCCAGGTTGTCTAACTTTTGTTTTGTCAGTTTTAAAGGGTTTTGTTCAATTTTTATGGAATACACACTAAGGACTAGTCTAAGTATCATTGTGAAAACTGATAAAACCGACCCTTTCATCACAGGTATAGAGACTTTAGAAAAGGAGGGATTCAAAGAATTGGGTGATGGGTTGGGAAAGGTCCTCTAGGGTTTTCCCCGCATGAAACAGGAGATAAATGTTAATTTACACAGAGGATATCTGGGAATGCTTGTGGAATTATAAAAGTCTGGGAGCCTAAATTCTAAAGGTAAGGCAGGATAGGCAAGCATATCAACTGACTTGAGAGGAAAGATTATATCGGGAAATAATGAAAATGATTTTGAAAACTATAGAGCTTTTATAGAAATTACATCACTTTAGATTACATAATTGAATATTACATACATATTATATTTATAGAAATTACATCATTTAACCATACAGAAGACATAGCTGATCTATATATATGTGTGTGTGTGTCTGTGTGTGTGTATACTTAATACAAATTGGGGTTTTTTCACTATAGTATAACTTCAAGGAAGTTCATTTTCCAGAATACTCTCTAGTGTAACAATAAAATCTGTATTTTTGATCCTTTATTATAGACATATTGTCCAATAGGAATCAAGCTTTATCCTTGGGGTTGTCAAAGGTATGGCAGGATTTGCTTTGCATTTTTAATTCCCACGGCACCCCCTGCTTTCAGCTGGGCTTTGGGCTGACGAAGATGCACAGCAACACTGTTTAAACAAATAATACCATCATCCTTCAGTGGTTGAGTGCTGCCTGGAAGAACTAGAGCCAACTGTAATTGTCTAACCACACTACCCCAGAGAGTTTCAAAACCAGACCGCTGGGTAGGTCTGAAATCCTAAAGTGTCCAATTTCTTATTTGTAACTTTTCAAAGAAGAGTAACTGCCACGCCTACTGATAATGTTTCCGTAACTAGGAAGGGAAAGAGTAGACTGTTTTACCACACTGTAAAGCAGCATGAATATACAGGGTTTTTTTTTTCCCCTCGTCTTCTGATTTCTCTTCCGACCCATTTTCTTCTTATGACTCCCCGCTCTGGTTCATTGAATGATTTTTAATAAAAGCTAATATTTTCCAGGTATAGGCAATGTGTGATTCTGTCTTGATAATACTGGGCAAAAAAGATTGAGTTGCCTCTCATTTAAAGTGGCCGGATCTAGGACCGTTTCATGAGGCAGCAGCAACCAGAAACCACTCTGACCACAGCATTTCTACCTTTTGGGCAGGCACCAAGAGATTAGCCAGGCCAACTGTTTCTGTCACCTGTTCAATCCCTCTGTGTCTTCGGAACGCGGCTTGTTCTAGGAGGAGTGTCAGTGGTTTTACACAACTTGCTCAGGTCTGGGAATTGAACACTGACTCTGTTGGGCCTAATGCATGAATTTGAAAATGGCTTTTTTTCCAGAAACAGTGTTAAGATTTCTAAAGACATCTAAAGAAGTGTATTGATCTCTCTGATAAACAGGCATTTTTAGAAAACCGCCGATAAACCTAAAATGGGCCTCCATTTATATAACCATAAGATCGTGACATAAACAATCCAGAATCTGGAAGTGCATCATGAACGTGAAGCTCCTGTTCTACACTGGGGACTCGACTGGGTTTTCCATAATATTATGGGATAAAGATGGCAGATGTACCACTCTCACTGTATAGGTCATAATCTTAGTGTTTGTGTCTGTCTCTGAGGAGTATATTTTCTCAAAACTACAGATTAGTTTTAAGAATCACCTAGTCTTAGACAATATTTAGTCAGCCTTTTTACTTACTTTAATCAACTTGTTCTGCAAGAAGATATGGAATTGATAGCTGCTATTGATTGGAGGTAGCATTACCTAATCTTCACTAAATGTAGGAAGCTTTTCAGATTTAGAAAGGTGGCAGAAAATGTCTAGTAATGATGCTGCTGGGAATTTAAGCTCAATACTGTGGTCAGTGTAAAAGTGATGTAACCATAAGAGGTATTTTATTATAAACCTGTCGGTTTTACTAAACGTTGGCCTGGTATATTTGTGGAGGTGTGTGCGTGTGTGTGTGTGTGTGTGTGTGTGTGTGTGCGTGCACGCGTGCACGTGCATGCATGATTAGTGTATTTAGCAGATGTTTCCATATTTTATCATTTAAAATGTTATCAGTAACAATTTCTATTAATAATGGTGTTGCCGTTTTTGTATGATAGGAAGCGAGCATTGCAACTTTAAAAAATTTACAGATAAAAGAGACCATAGTACCATAAAACAGAAAGAAAATTGCATTAGGAATTCAATACAGAAGAAGGGTACACGAAATCATTACTAAAACAGATATAAACGTGACCTTCACTGTGGTTCAGTAATTATCCTGGTCCACACGATGGTGTATGTATCATGATTTTCCTTTTTTCTCTTTGTTTTCATTTTTATCTGGGTACTTCACTGGTGAGTAATTGCTAAAGGGAACCCATTATGCAAGGCAAGCATTCAGTTTGAAAGTGAATTTGCTTGTAGCTGTTGCCACATTTGAACCTCACTAATGTATGTAAATTAAAAACTCTGGTATTCGGAATTGTTCCTGTTTGAAATAAAAACAGAATCTGATCATTACAATCTGCAAGCCAGGTATTATCACTGGACTAGTGAGCCGCTGATGATAAATTGTACTGAATAGCTTGTGGATAGAATATTTTATCTCCCTTCTCTATCACACAGCACTGCATAAAATAAGAATGATTCATCAAGCATGAGAGCTGCCGGTTTATGAAATTCATTGCTCACGGCAAGTGTATTTTTTTTAAATTAAAAGACAAAGCAACTCACAAGGGTTATTTAGTAATCAGTGTAAATTACTTCTAGGTATAAACCTTAGTGGAAAGGAATTAAAAATACATTTGCTGTACAGGAAGCATTATTGCAATCGGGGATATAATTTGACTACTTCCCATCTAAGAGCCTTATTTTGACCACATTTGATTTGGATGCCACCTTCTTTTTTTCACATCAGAATTGCATAATCCATCGTAATGGAATCATACATCGACTCAGACAGTGTCAAACTCAGAGCACAAGCATTTGCATCACCCACCCCCCAATACCCTTTCGCCTGCAGAGGGTATTTTGTCTATTCAAAAGGACCTATAAAGAGGAGAGGCACAGTATATAGTCATCTTTCTTTCATATTTACAATAAGAATGTTTCATTTCTTCTTGTGTATTGATGTCCCAAGGCAATGTTCCAAATGAAAAGATAATAACTTATGAAGAAGTGTCAAAAACTAATTAAGTTTTGTAACTTGTTTTCCCCTCGAACAGGGTATATTTTTCATCACACTGTCCAGTCCCATGCTGAGATTCTTGCTAACATTATCACATGCCAGTAACACCAAGTCTCTGTGGTGCCTCTCCTTCTGTCATTATTTTCAGCATCAATTAATTTTCTTCTGACCTCGCCTTTAGAGAACGTAGCCGAGAATTATCAGCACATGCTTTGCAGTCTATTTTGAAGGCATTAGGCCACTGTGTGCATTCAAAAATGGAGTCGGCCAAACATTATATTTTCTCACCTGTAGGGTTGCCTAGTAACCGGAATTAAGGATTTTCACCGAGCCTTCAAGACAAATAAACAGGACTGGGAGGCAGGTTGACCCAGGTGGGAGAGTCAGACCTATTGATGGAGATGAGAATTTCGAAGGAGCCAGTAGAAAACAAAGATCCTTATTAACATTCAATGTGGAAACAGTTTCCATAACTAAATAAATCTGTTTCACTTGGCTAAGAGAACACTCAGGGACAGGATCCTCTCTCACACATTGTCAAGTGTTTATTAAGCCGGGTTTTGACCCTCCCTCTTATTTCTCTCTCTCTTTTAGGCCTAGAGTGTAGCATATCTGTTTCTTTAATGAAGTATTGATTATTTGGGGGAAATATGAAAACACCACCTAGAAATGCTTCATTGTCGTGGTGTGAATAGGGTGCAGGAAGCGTCTTCTGGCCTTGTTCTAGGGACTGCCTAATTAGACCCACTGCCTCTGGACCTCCAGGGTTCACGGCTTTCACAGGATCATCACAAGAAATGAAATTGCTGGTTTGGTGTGTTGCTCAAAAAGAAAACCAAAAAGAGAAAGATTAGTGTGCTGTAGAGGTGGGGATTGTGCTTTGTAACGCTGTTTGTCCTTGACACGTCGGATTCCTTCAGACAGAGAGTGTGTGTGGGGGGCGGGGAGGGGGAGGGTCCAAGGAGTCGGGAGACGGGCACTTTCTCCCAAAAGGTACCAAGTGAAGGAGTCGCACCATTAGGACGTTGCTACATGCCAACGGTCCTCTGCAAATGATGGTGTCAGGCCACAGAGGGGCTGAGGGAGGCAGGAGTGACATTCACCGCAGCAAGATGGAAATAAACGCCCTGTTTGATAAGAGAAAACAGACAATTTATGTCCACCCTGAAGAGTTACCAGCCAGTGAGCCATTCCTATGGCTCAAGTGCGGCATTTGCATTTTGATGGGATGTTATCAAGTAATTAATGCACCAGTCAGGATTTATTACCTCAGGAGCCAACTGAAAGGTTCATTACAAAATCGGTTTCACTGGAAGATAGGCATTTCCTCAGAGTTAGCTTTTGACATGTTGTTCCTTGCTCTCCCTACCCGTGGCAGCCATGGTAGAAGGCCAGTGAGGTGAAATTCATTGCTTAATAAGGGCATTCACTTTGGGTATTCTTGTGATAATAAATGTATACATCAAGGCCGCACTGCCTTGTCAGTTTAATTGCTTCTTGTGCTCCTTAACAAGCCAATCTTAATCAGTCTGGACCACGTTATGAATAATTTAGGGATCAGCAGACTTCACGCTTAATAAGATGTACTCGATTATAAAACTTAAGTGCACTGTTTATAGAAAGCATGCAAAACACTTTAAGTTTTTATTAGCAGCAAGGAAAAAACAAGCAGTGAGTTATTCTAACATTTGCAGTTTGCGAGCAACAGCTGTGTTTCTTAATGCTGTAACCCCCTCCACTTTTGTCGACGGCCACAGTTCGGCCTCTTGAGCCTTCTAAGCCTCGGTGAGACATAATGGGAAATTTGAGCCGGCTATGAGATTAAAGCTCCGAATCGATGGCCAACCAGCAATTGTCATTTTAGAAAACATTCTTTTATCTTTTTAAATGCAAAACAGACCTTATTTTAAAACAGTTTCCGATGGCCGAAATTACCTTTGTGGTCGTCTGGCTGTGTAGCACACAAGAATTTCTAACCCCACCGACTCTGGAGAAGGGTCCCTGAGCCTTCTAACTTTCCTTGAACAGAATAAAAATGTAAAAAGTCTCCTTTCTCTCACACTGCATTTGTCATTTAGCAAACTGACTTCCGGTGATGGTCAGGCAAGACGTCGTTTAGGGTTCAAATCCAACAAAAAAGGTTTCGCTTGAAAAAGGAAGGGCAGTCGTGTATAAAACTAGAAGAACGAACAGCTCTCCATAAGGTTATTAAGACTTCTGCCTTTCATAAATAGTGTTGGATTGAAAGGGACCGTTGAACCTTATTGTTTTAAAAGAAGTCTTTGAACTCCATTTTACCTCCACTTTTGTGGGCTGTAAGTCCCCCATCGAGGAATGCATCATCCTGTTTATGACATCTAATAAAGGTCTATCACAAGCATTAGAACCAGGTGCTTCAACGATTTTCTTTTCTGCTCCTAGCCTATTGTTCCCTTCGAACCAAAACAGAAAGGATCCCATTTGGGCCAGCTTCATTTCCAGCACTTTTATCTGAATCAAGACCCATCCTAATAACTACGTACTTTCACTTGGCATTGCTGCACATAATAAAACAAAGGTGCGTGTGGGAGCCTGCGTGTGAGTATACTCACACTGAAGGAACAAGGGCCGACACATTTATATATTGAGGAAAAAAATATATATTCATGGGTAGTCATTTGCTGAGGCATTAAAAGTTTATGGTTGAAAAGGAATTGATGAAGCCAAAATATGCGTGGCAGTAAATGAAAAACAACTTCCAACCTATTTCTCCACCTAGAGCTGGACCATCATACTCCTTTGTTCTTGTGCAGGTTAATAGAGATTGAGGAGATGGGCAGAGGAATAGCAGTGCAATTTTCTGCTATTTAAGCTTGGCGAAATGGCACTCTTCAGGAAGCAGGAAAAAGTATGAAAGCATAATAGGCATTTTAAAAGTAGAAGTCCCTATAGCTGCTTGAGGGATTCTCAGATTTAGGCATGCATAGAATCGAGAATGAGATAATCAGCATTGTGAAATTGAAACCTGTCTGCTGCCTGCTGCCCGTTCTTCCCTCTTTCAGTGGAGTGATTTGTAACACTCATCTTCTGCAGGCAAGGCAGCCTTCAAGATTATCCAGAACTGTCAATAGTAATTGCCAAAGTATTTTATTACCTACAGAAAATCAAAGGAATTTTATAACCAACAGTTATCAAGTTTCAATACACGGTATGAAGAGAGCAATTTTAGTTGGAATACAATCGTGTTTGGCTAGCTTTAATGTTCTGGAGACAATTCCTGTGCAACCAACTACAACACTCACTGTATTTAAGCTAGAGGCAAGAATACACATATGTACTTGTAGCATAAAAAAAAATTACATAATGCCTACAAGTTTCTGCAAGCAAGTGGTTTTTAATTGCCATATAAACTCTGCCTTAGCTAATTACTTCTGAAAAGAAAGCGTGTTCTGTGAAACTCAAGATGACATTTGAAGTTCTGCCATTAAAGAGATACGGCTTAACTGGGGCATTCTCTATATGATATGGTACGAAGTGTGTCTTTGAGTTAGAAAGCATGACTTTACCAACTTTGGGATTAAATTGAGTGGTTACAGAGTTCATCACAGTATATACACAGGGGGCTTTCACTGTATGTTGAATTCAAGATTATCAGCTTCAGGCTTCAGAATTATTTTTATACCATAGGGACAGCCAATTTCAGAGAGGTATTTGTTTTCTGAGAGTCAAAATAATGTTTTCAAAAGAAATATAAAATGGGGCTACATCTCCCACAAACGTACTAGTACATTCACACTGGCATGTAAATACCTTTAATAGATATGAGAAAATATTGAGAAATGCTTTGTGTCTACTGGTACTTATTTAGCTTTGAGGTCCTAGACCACAGGGCAAGGCCAAAGAAGGCTTTTGTATCCTTTCAGTGGCTCTGAGACCGAAAAGTGTGATTATTTTCTATGATAGCACATTTCTTTGCTAATTCCTGCCAGCGCACTTGAGCTGTTTACCAACAGTAAACGATATCCATTTAACTGTAAAGGCACAAATTACTTTAAAATATTTATGAGCAAGGGAAATTCCTCTGTGGGGTACTGAAACAAAAATTCAGACTTTTCTTTTGGAAGACTATGAAACAATGTGTGTGTGTGTGTGTGTGTGTGTGTGTGTGTGTGTGTGTCTGTGTGTATTCAGGCAGTGGAGTGGAGTGGGAAGGATCACGTGGTGAAACATGAAATTTCATGTTTAAAAATTAGTATTAAATTTTTTTAAAGTAATCTAGCCAGGACTTTAATATTTATCCTTATAATATGCAGTTGTACAACTAAGGTAACTATACTTTGAAAATAGTTATTTATATTAATTATTCCTAGTTGGTCCCCAAATAGGACTTTTTTTTTTTTTTTGGTAAAGTGTGAATCGTGGTCCAGAGGTGACTTCTTAAGAGTAAGGGAAGGTAACAGAGAAGTTATGTCATCAAAATATTCAGGGTATATGTCTCTCCTCAGCTGGGTTACTGCTAAAAAAGTATAAAGGAGCTCTAATGATTGCGCACTTATTTTTATCTTTTTTAGTTTGGGAAACATTTGATTTAAAATATGCTGTAATTTCAGAACCTGTAGTCAATATAAAGAGGAAAAATAAACAAGACTCCTATAAATACACACCCCAAATCATTAGAATTATCTTTGCCCCGTTATGTTTCATTTCATTTAAAAAACTCATTTTGACAACACACCAATGAAAATATAGTAAGCCATTTGTATGAAGAAGCAAATAAAGTATATTTTACATTCATATTATCATTATGCAAAATTGATTTACATCCAATTTAGAAATAGTTCTGTTGTAATATTTGATCATAATTTCGGATTCAGAATTTTTGCACTAAGCCCAGTAGTTTTTTTTAAATGTCTGAAAAAATACTCATCTCAAAATGAAACGAGGCATCTGAGATGGTTTCCCTTTGTTTCTAATATGTTTCCAAAATATTAGAAAATATTCAAATGCCTTATTCATGCCAGGATAAAATATTATTTCATGAAAGGAAGGCTGTAGCTGTGTAAAGTCATGATTGATTTAACATCAGGTAATCTGTGAAGTTATGAAACTAATAGAAGCAACATAGGTAAAGCGGTCAAACCTTTTTCACCCTAGAGTTGAGTGTAACACAATGCACCAGATTTAGTTTTTAAAGTAGGAATCATTTTAATTTGTAATTCAAAAACTGTATATGGCAATGCCTATTTCATAACTTTCGGATTTCTAATCAGAGAGGAACTCGAATAGCTAAATATCTGTTGAATATTTTTAAAGATAGGAGGCCTAAACTATTAAGGAATCAAAGTTTTTAGTGAGTAACAAAAATAGCAGGAAAGGAATACTTCCATTTAAAACAAATTACCCTTCTGGACTCAATAGACAAATCCACTTCCTGAAGAAAAGAAAAAAAAAATAACATTTTCATTGGCTTTTTCAAACATATGCCTTTAAAAAGGAAACCTGAGTTTCCAGAAATTGGCCCTGGCTTTACGAAAGCACTCTGGCGGCAGGGAAACTTTTCCAAGTGTAGTTTATTAACATGGAAAAGAGAAATTAATTAATTATGTTTGTTGATTTGGGGTTACCTTTAAATATTTATTTATTTAACCAGTCCACTGCTAGGTTTAAAGTCGGATTAGGTGAGGTGAGAGGTCAGGGAGAAATTCCACAGCTGCATTCATGGAGAATGGTCCCCCCTCCTTGCCTCAGGAGCCCAGGAAAGTGAGCTGTTGGTATGCTGTTCACTCCCTTGGTCAGATCGAAGCCCGGCTCAATAGCATGAAACTAGCCCCCATTTGAGAGATTTGTCTTACAAAACCCTGAAAACTGCTCTGAACATGCATACATTGATTTTGTGGCTGGAATCTCCCGAGCTTTGATGAAAAGGAAGCCTCCACACGCAGGTGAAAGGGGGTTACCTCTTCGATATTAAAAAGAGGAGATTAAGGATTTCTGGTCGACTAAGGCTGAACTAATCAGTGGCGTGCAAGGGTATAAAAGCAGGCCTGGTGCCTGACACCCCTGATTTTCTGTGCTTGAGCAAGGAGTTCAAAATCCCGCCTGTAACCTGCTAGGTGGTGTAATTTACCATTATTCCATTTTGCACAGTTAATCAAATGGCACATGGCAGGTGACCAAATTTGTTTCCCATATTTTACAGAAGGTAGTTACTGACTTTATTAAGGGACATTCACTTCGGTTATAATATTGAAAATGAAGATGTTTTAAAGGATAAAGGAAAAAATGTCTAAAGGAACTCAGATCATGAAAGACTACCTATTTTAATAGTCACTGAAGATATATAGCCATTCTGTGTTTTTGATACAAACTCTATTACATTTACTTCCATGAAGATAGAAATAAGTGATTTCCTAAATTTCTGGCTTTTCTTTCCCTCCTGAACGAGAATTATCATTTGAGTTGAGCAGAGGATACTAGGCATTTGTCCTTGGTACGAACCTTGCTTACACTTTTTTTTCTCTAGTCAAAGATTACGTGCAACTTTACTCTTTAAAAAAAAAAAAATCCGAGGATTACAGTGTCCTTAGATAGTTTGCACACATCACTTCTCAGCAGGGAATTCCAGAATGAAATGAATGCACCTCTACTACAAGAGAACAATTTTACACCCTGTAGCACTAATTCCTGTAATTATTTGTGTCCGTCTTAGCCATGGTTTGAGTAAAGTGATATGAAACCTTTCTGAAATGATGGTGTAAGTAAGCCTTTAGCGGGGAGAAGAAAAGGTTTAAATAAACTAAGCATGCTGCGAGGCTGCATATACTGTAAGATATCTGAAAATGTAACAAATGTATCTAGAATCCAGTCTTATCAACCATGTCTTTGATCTATTGTAAAAAAATACAATAATGATCCTGAAACAAGCAGTACAGAGGCAGATCAAGCTGGATAAGAGAATTTCAGAAATTAGATAACACTCATTTTCCATCATTTATAGGAACCACTTGGTTTGCCTTTTAGGCATATGTTGTCTGCACTGTCTAATGACTCACCCAGCATGGCTCATCATCTTCAAGCAGATCTACTTTTCTATTACTGTTAAATTACAACATCCCACTCAAATAACATGTAGTGTGATCATCTGTAAGACAAGATTCCTAGCTCCAAACTATTTAATGTCTTATGTCATTAAGATGATAACAAGTGAATGTAGGGGAAAAATGAGATGGCCCTATGGAATTCCTGGGGTCTGACCAGTGAACTATATAGGTGCAGACTCAGTGTTATTCTCACGGAAGTAGTCCAATGCCTGCTGTGAGAATGGTATATTCCATGAGTCTTGGTTATAGAGAAAATAGGATTAGTGACAAAGAAAAAAAAAATCTTAGGGAACAATTTTTTAGGAGACGTATAGCTGGCTGAGGTGATGATAATTTGTTTTATAGGACAGAGCAGACATTTTAGTTAGGTCCACCAAACAGATATTTGAGTTAGTTCTAGACTTCCTTTATCATAATATAATTGGCAGTTTGTAGCTTTCATGGGCTGGAAAGAGCTCAACTTTTAATAATTTTTGTTACATGGATTTATGGCTTGAATCTTAAAATATTTGTTTCTAGGTTCATCTCCCAGTACCCCCCCGAGTTCTTAAAGAGAGTTTCTATACTGGGGTTAAAGACAAACCTTTTTTTTTTTTTCCCCCTTGTAAGCCGATCCATACAGATGCCTTTTTACCTCTTTGATGTGATAAGGAAGTGTTAAATCAAAGTGAATCCCCTATTCGGGGCACCTTGGGACTGAATAGTGCTTAAGCCAATTGTTACTACTCCTGGGTGTTTAGACAGAGAAGCACACATCTCTCTCTGCAGATCAGAGAGGACCTTGACAGGCCCCCTCTGCCACCTGCTATCACTTAATTAGTATCATCATCTGATTTCTAGTTGGAATAATGACATCATGCACGTTTTAGTTAAGTGTAATCGCCATAATGTATGACAAATTATGTTACATCAGTATTATGCGGTTAAACTATTGAGAAGGTTTTTTGTTTTGTTTTGTTTTGTTTTGTATTTGAGCATTTGGATCCCTATTTCATTTTCACCCATTCCAAATATTTCTTACAAGTTCAGAGCAAATCTAAAAATATAATTGGTGGAGCATAACTGTTATAGACTTGGTACACAGAAAGAGCTACAGGCTAATCTTTGAAATGACTGAAAATATATTTTGTAAACATAGTGGATATTATCACAGAAGGAAGATGAACTGCACGTGTAAAGGTAATTAAAAAATCTGTTCTGTACAAGTGGAGTTAGATTGGCTGTTCTGTCTCTCTTACCAGGAAATATGTCAGTAAATGAGTTGGGGGGTTCTGTTTGAGATAGCTTCTTTCTGGTACAGATAGCTCTGCACAGTGAAGAATGTGAGAAAGAGATCAATGGGCTGTAGGAAACGTGTCGTCGAAACCAAAA
>NC_137163.1:60445500-60495500 GCF_951394435.1 Stenella coeruleoalba | reverse complement strand
CTCCACCCTTTAGGAAGATTAAAAATTCCCAACCTAAAGTGTAAATATTCAAAGGGTAGCTGATCTGAAAGCTTCAGCTGTGATACTAATTTTAACTTTTAGTTGTTAGTGTAAACTCTTTCAATTGTTCTGCAAACCCGCTTTCCTTTAATCTTACATTATTGTCCTCTTAATACATCTCAGAAGTCATCCCATTCCATTTTCAGTGTCAGGGAAGCTATATCAAAAGGGTCGATTGCACAAAAATGGTGGGGTATCATTAGTTCATATGCATACGAGTTCAGCCTGTGAAGATGCTACGTCTGGGATCAGCCTTAAGATGTGACTGATAGCTCTTATTCGTCTGATAGAGCTGGCCAGGGAAATAGAGCTACAGCTGGTTACTTCATTAGGTCCCCTCATTGATTGAACCCTGCTGAAGTGATGCAGCAGGCTCCTCAGATAACTGCTGGTAATAGAACAAAATGAATTCTTATCACAGAGATTGGAAAGGCCATTAACCCTGGCCTCCAATGCTTTTCAGAGGTCACAGACAGGAAGCCAAGCGGTGACTGGGAAAACTGTTTTCTGTCTAACTACAGGTCACGTTAGAAGGGTGTGTGTGACTTTTTTACCCTTCGGCTTCTGTATGGACGAAACCGCTATACTGGCAGATGTTAATAATCAGCTGTAAATAAATATTGGAACCAGAGAAGAAAAACGAGAAAGCACAGGAATTTATTTCAATAAATATTTAATAAAAGAACAATTGTTCCTGTGATATTTACTGCCAGTTCTGCTGTAGTTTTAAAACTAATACTTTTTCATATAAATTGGAAAGAGAAATACATAGAGGCACGTTAAAAAGGAAATTTAATATGGTTTTATATAAAAATATTTCCTTCCTTCCTTTCCATCCTTCAGAGATGGAGATTATAATTGCTTCTTGCTGCCTGGCTTCCTCTCTTAGCTAGGAAGCCACCACCAGGCCATCTCTGAGTGAGCACGACACTGTTTGCCTTTCACCTGGTTGAAAGGAGTATATATCTAAGGAACAGTCCTATAATTTACATTTAATGCAACCTTTCAATTGACCAAGAGCCCACAACCTCAGCCCCCATCTCACAGCTGAGGACTTTCCCACATTTGTCAAGTCTCTGCCACTCCAGGATCAACCAGAAGGACTCATCCATTTAATGCCCGAGCAGCACATGACAGTTTTTCTGCCTCTGTGACAAGAGGCATCCTAGAGCAGCCTCTGTGTTTTTACATGTTTCGCCTGAAATGCAAAACTTTTACAGATTAGGAAATTTTAGTGAAGGATGCAACCCATAGAAAGAAATGGGGCAATTTTTTTTGTTGTTACTAATGTGCATTATTTGCCTGTGTATGAATACACAAAGATGGACTAAAGACTATTTTTAACAATATGTTGGTGGCTTCTAGACTTACGACTGTGATTTAATTTCAGTGTCTGTGGTTGCCTGGTATTTTCTGTTGGAGCCAACCTTTCACTAGGAGTTGGTTTATTTAAATGTAATTGGGTCCTGTGGATGGAAAAAAAACTACCGATTTTATGTCTTTGGAGACCCACCCAGACATTTGGTTTGGCCCTCCATACATAAATAATAACAAGAAGGTGTATGCTGTCATTGCCTTGCTGGAAACACCAGAAGTGGTTTGGCAGGACAGAACCAAAACAGATTACCCCGGGTAAACATAGAATCAGATGATTTTCTGCACTAGGTTGTATATATGTATACATAGATATGCATAGTTTTATATTGTATTTTGGAATCTTTGTAGACTATAAGAACAGAGGGGAAAAAACAGTGGATGTTAAGAACGCACTTACTTTAAAGTAATGGAAAAGCTTAATTTTATGAGTTATTTTTTTTTTAGCCTGAGCTTATGTTTGAGTCAAATATCATCAGAATCATGTTGAAAGTTGCATTAAGTAAACAATATTGAAGGCAGCAACTTCTAAAGTAAAAATTAAGTTCTGTTGCACGTTTGCCTGTTGGTTTTTGGTGTAACACTTTTCAATTTAGTATTTGTTGTATGAGTTAATAAATATGCTTTAAAATCTAATTAAGTAAATGCTTTCACTTATCTCATTTATCAAGAATGTTAGATTCTGTTGCAGATGTTTCAGGGAATGACACAGAGGCCTGGAATTTCAGCTTGTGATACCTGGGGTGAAACTCATGAAAGTTCTAGTCTTGTAATTAGTTACTTGTGCACTATGAACCTTAGTGGGAACTCTGAGTTCAGTTCATATTGTCTAATAAAGAACAGGCATTCTTTTTCTTTGTTGAGTTTCATTCTAAGAATGGTTGATAAACTTATGTTTTTAATTCTTCATAGTAAGTAGTGTTGGGTGATGTTAAGTCAAATTTAAAAAACAAAATATACTTTGGAGGAAAATAGTAGTGGTATTTTTACTATCATCCATATGAGGTAAAATAGTCAGAAATATTTATTTCACGTGTACCTTCAAAACTCTATAGTATTTTAAGCATTATCTTCCTTTTTTAACTGGAATGAGTTGAAGAAAGGAAAGCATTGTATGTTGAGGTTCCATATGGATTGTAAGGAAATGAATGAATTAGTGACACACAGTATTTGAACTAATGTGTTTTTCTCTCCAACGTGCTGTATAATTTACAATTGTAGGCAAAACGTTGTTGTGTTGTTGCTGTTTTTTAAAATTATTTGATGGCATTCAATCTAATTTTCCCAAGAACCAGCTAAGCTTTACTGACATATTTGCAAATTGCAATTATTATTATGAACCCTGAAGGCAAAGATGGTGCTTGTGGGGCAAAGATTATGTACTGTAATGATGTTTGAAAGTTTCAGTTTTTAAACTGCCCCATGGCCTTTCTCAGCATCTTTTAACACCCTCAGGATCATGTACAGATAAAAGTAAACATTTTTAAAATAAGTTTACTGTCAAGTTTTTTTTTGGTATGGTTTTGTGTTTTATAAGAAAAGTCTTGACTTCCAGATTCATTGAGGGGGAGAAAAAGACACTGCTTTGCTTCCTCACTACCTGGAGATGATTTGAAATGAATATTATAAGGTTTCAATCTACTCTATTTCTTGATTTTACCAAACTTTTCTAAAGCAGTTTGTTCCCTCAGTAAAGTCTCATGGCAGATCTTTTTGTTTTGATTGAGAATATTTACAAGTTTTTTAGAGAAAAAAAAAAGAACATCACCAAAGTTGGTAAGCCAAAAATATCAACATCTTTCAGAGTTTTCATACTTAGGTATTTCAGTGACGAAATTTGCGGTTGAATTGGAGAATTAAAAAGGATGTCTGGAAATCAACTTCATTTGAAAACCTAGTTTAATTGTTTAATCTTTCCTTCTTCATAAAGTTTGGTTTTCAAATCAAAAATTTCCCCACTTTTTGTAGAATACATATTAAATTTTATGAAGCTGCTTTGCATATCGTTTTAATGCCTTCTTGAAAATGTTATTTTTCCAGAGCTCAAATTTTCAAAATTATGCCTAATATTAGCCATAATACAGAAACATTGGACATTCTCCTGGTTAACCTACATGCTCTAGGTGACCTTTGTTAGTTATTGTTATTCATGCTATACTTAATCAACTGTATTCTACATAAGGATTTAGTTAAGTGTTTGGAGAGATCCGTTACACTTCTAGGCTACTGGAGTAAGGTTTCTTGCCAATATGTAAGCATATGACTCTAAAACATTTGATTATTTTAGTTTAAAAATTCAGCTAATTTCTTTTAGACTTTATATAGTAGAAAAATGGAATCAATTTTTCTTTTGAAGAGTTCTGTTTTGTTTTTACCTCAGTGATCGGCTAATTTGTCTTTATGTAAACATGTCTGTGTGGTTTGGCATTATCCTTTTTGTTTTGATCCTACTCACACAGAGTAAGTGACCACATCATTGGGAAATAGGTGGCATAAGTCAGTGCCCACCGAATGCTCAGTGTGCTGTACAGACCACATTCAGTTCATTTGGGGTTCAGTCTCTATTTGAATTAGTATTCTTTTCAAAGATTTTAATTGGGAACATACAATTGTTTATTTATTTATTTGGTTGCACCGGGTCTTACTTGTGGCAGGCGGGCTCCTTAGTTGCGGCTCACCAGCTCCTTAATTGTGGCATATGAACTCTTAGTTGCGGCACGCATGTGGGATCTAGTTCCCTGACCAGGAATCAAACCTGGGCCCCCTGCATTGGGAGCGCAGAGTCCCAACCGCTGAACCACCAGGAAAGTCCCCATACAATTGTTCTTTACTCATATTATTCTTCTATAACATTGTCTTTTAAAAATATATATATATGGGGCTTCCCTGGTGGCACAGTGGTTGAGAGTCCGCCTGACAATGCAGGAGACACGGGTTCGTGCCCCGGTCCGGGAAGATCCCACATGCCACGGAGTGGCTAGGCCCGTGAGCCATGGCCGCTGAGCCTATGCATCCGGAGCCTGTGCTCCGCAACGGGAGAGGCCACAACAGTGAGAGGCCCACATACTGCAAAAAAAAACCAAAACAAAAAACAAAAATTATATATATGTTCTTTTTCAGATTCTTTTCCATTATAGGTTATTACAAGATATTGAGTATAGTTCCTTGTGCTATAAAGTAGGACCTTGTTGTTTATCTATTTTATGTATAGTAGTTTGTATCTGCTAATCCCAAACATCTAATTTATCCCTCCACCCACTTTTACCTTTTGGTAACCATAAGTTTGCTTCCTATGTCTGTGAGTCTATTTCTGTTTTGTAAATAAGTTCACTTGTATCATTTTTTTAGATTCCACATATAAGTGATATCATATGATATTTGTCTTTCTCTGTCTGACTTACTTCACTTAATATGATAATCTCTGATAAACATTGTCTTTAATAATTACTAAAAACAAAAAAAGAAACTAAGAAGTTATGACTGTCTCAATTAGATGACCAAACCCTTGGTTTCTTGGCAAACAAAAAAGTTTTACATTAATGCAACAAAAGGGGATGGAGATTACATTTTTAAGAGTTATGTAACACCACAAAAGAGCTTATCCTGGTTATTTGTGCACAGCTTATTAACCTGGGCTCCATGGGCCTAGGAATTCCATGCTCCCTTGTAATTGCCTGTGGAATTATCCATATGTGCATTTTTGTAGGAAGGCGGTCCATAGCTTCCACTAGATTATTAATATTCCTCAACCAGAAATGCTGAACTCTAAGAACACTGAAAGAAAACTAGTGACACATAGTTTGAGTTATACTTAAAAATTATATTTCTAAAGATGGAGCCACTCTCTGGTACTGCTGTGTTTATTGCTCTCTCTGAAAGCCCACTCCACTAATCTGACCACGTACACACTAGGTAGGATGGGTGCCTCTCAGGCATCCTGGCTGCATAGACGGACTTCCTTTTCCCCAGTGCAAGCTGCTAACTTAAGAACTTCCAGGGACATCGTATTTTTGAAGAAACCAGAGTTTTCCTAAATCAACTTATTAGAAGTAGTATACAGAGTCACCTTTGTTCTTCGGTTCCTTGAGGTTTTGAGCACTCAGTCAAAACAAATCCACTTCAGTGATTTTGAAAAATGGGCAACTGAGAAAGAGGGTAGAGAGGGGCTAGGAAATGATGAATCTGGTTCCTCTTAGAAGAAAGGAAAGCAGAAAAGCATAGAGTTAAACATAAAGCAGAGTAGTTTGAAATAAGAGTGAACAAGAAGGTTATAAGATGTATGTCTTAGCAACAGAGTGAGGGAAGATTCTTTGGAGTATGGTTAGTGTATAGAGTAAGAGCGCTTGAGATGGTGAATGTGAACATACTTGGAAAAGAATTACGGGTTATGTGAATATAAAGGACCAAAGGGCTAGTCATGTGAAAGGGAACATGAAAAGAGAGGGCTGTAAATATCAACACACAAATAACATATTTAGGTAAAGGTGAATTATTGTCCAATCTTATGAGATCTTCTCTTCAGCCTTGTAGCAAGTACTTGTGAGTTGACAAAAGTAAGTGCAGATGTTCAAATCATAGGAAAGCCGAAGGGGTCCTTAAAACTCAGGTAGGTCCCACCCACCATCTTCCAGCTGAGGAACAGTCACTCGGCAGTTTCAGGACTTAGGGTTACAAGGCTAATCCGTAGCACAACCCAAGCTTCTGATTCCCAATTGAATGTCACTGTACTTATCTTTATCATATTCTGCTGTTTACGTAGGTTGACGGAGAGATTTTATCTATTTATTTTCAATTAATTTTTATTGGAGTATAGTTGATTTACAATGTTGTGTTAGTTTCTGCTGTACAGCAAAGTGAATTTTGCTGTACAGAGTATTGAGATTATTGAATATTGAGTAGAGTTCCCTGTGCTATACAGTAGGTTCTTATTAGTTATCTATTTTATATATAGTAGTGTGCATATGTCTATCCCAGTCTCCGAATTTATCCATCCCGCCCTCTTTCCCTCTTGGGATGTAGGTTGAAGGGAAGATTTTAAAAGCTGGTCATTTTCCTTGTCTTATTGTTTGTCTATAAAATGTTTCTCCAAAACAGAAAAAAGAAATATTTAAATGATATGTTACAGAATAAGATACGTATTGCATTAATGCTTCATTCTCCCACAGAGTTCACTGTTCTGTGTTGTTTTGTGTCAAGAATACCTGACTCCTACCGCCAGCAGGTCACTTCCCACATTGTAGTGTTTTTTCTACTTTGTCTCCTTCTCCAGATTCAAGTTCCTTGAAAGCACCAGAGGTTGTTTTCATCTTAGTATCTACTCACCAAATATGGCCCTTGTCACCTAGTGTGCGCTCAGTGAATGTGTGTTAATTTGAATGTCTTTTTATGCTGTGAAGAAAAATTGGGTATCTAAATCTATCACTATTTCTAGTCCTTAAAGCACTTTGTTATTGTTACACATTTCCAGTGAGATGTAAACAAACAGTTTGAGAAAGGACAAATAAGGGGTTTAGGCAAATTAGGGTAGATTAGGAAGCAACAAAAAAGGTTCAGCTAAAGTTAAATGAAACAGCAGGGGGCCAAATGATGCTTTACAGATAGAATATTGTAGGTCATTAGAGCTTCATAGGCAAATGTTTTCAGTTTAAGGGCTATAAAATAATTTTTTGTTGTTGTTGTTGTGCTGTACGCGGGCGTCTCACTGTTGTGGACTCTCTCGTTGCGGAGCACAGGCTCCGCATGCGCAGACTCAGCGACCATGGTTCACGGGCCCAGCCGCTCCGCGGCGTGTGGGATCTTCCAGGACCGGGGCACGAACCCGCGTCCCCTGCATCGGCAGGCGGACTCTCAACCACTGCGCCACCAGGGAAGCCCTGTAAAATAAATTTAACTGCAATTTCCTCGCTTAAAAAAATTCCTCTTAAAGGAACAAAAAGAGAAAAATGGAGAAAGTACTGTTGATATTTGCTCGTGGGTTTTACTTTTTTTTTTTCCTTAAGCTTGATTCAAAGCAGTCTTTTCACACTCAGTCTTCTTTCCATTTACAGAAATGACATTGACCCTTTGAAGACATTTTCTTGTCCAAACCATCATAGTTTATAAAATTAAAAGTCAAGTTGACAGTCTGTCTCAGCCCTCAGCCAGATCTTCCTTGACCATCGTTCTCAAGGGATGTGTGGGGAGGTGATTTTATTGCCATTTTGCAATAATTGTATACTCTGATTTCATCCTCTAGAGCTTTTGTTTCAAGCAAGAATGTGCTTGAACTTCAAAGGATTAAATGCATATGACTTACATATTCACCAGGCAGTCACAAGAAGACACTAGTGAAAGAAAAACAGCGGAGGGGAACTTGTTTCTACAATGTTGTAACAGTTGTACGTGAGAAGGAAAAGAAGAAAGATTGCTCACAAAGCTGGCATATGCCTCAAAGAACTTTTCTCCCCCTTTAGCCTCTTTCTGTAAGATTTTTAACTCTTTTCCCTTTGAGAGAAAATACCAAATACTTGCCCTTAAGTGTAGCAAATGCTTGATGAATTAATTAGAGTCAGAATCAGAATGAAGTGAAGAAAAAGATTCTTCTTCTTTGCTGCCATTATTGATTATAGAACCCCCTAGAGAGGAATCCACTGGACATCAGCTCTGGGCGTAGCAGCTGGCCTGGGGTTGTGAGAGACAAAAGAATGAAAGTTCCCTGCCCTCAAGGAGTTTAGAAGCTGCCTGGAAGACAAAATCAATATACTTGACACAATAAGTCATGTAAACCATCAAAGTTTAAGGAACTTCTCCAAGTTCAGGACTGTTCAAAGGAGCATTGGATCTGTGGGGTTTGTTATGGTGAGTGGAATATTAGAACATGAAGAATGTGTAGGATTGGGAATGTGAGATAGAGTCTTATTTGTTTGGCTCTGCGTCTGTTTATTTGCCTGTTTATTTATTTAGGCATGGCCCTTACAGTTGAGAAGGGAGATGATGTGATTCAGACATAGGGATGAAAGAAAATTGACAGGATTTTGTTGAGAAGCAAGAAACTAAACTGAGTGCCTAATAATGACCATTCAGGAGAAAGTGGCAAAAAATAAGTAGATAGTTGAGACTATGGAAGGCTTTGGAAGCTGAGCAAAGTTTAGATTTGATGAGGCAGAAAATAAGAAGACACTAAAGCTTTTGAGTGTGAGAATGACATCACTGCAGAGGTGTTTTAGGGAAGCATGAGGTAGCAGCCATGTGTCAGAGGGATCACGTTGGGAGGACCTAGAGGCAGAAGCTCCTTCAAGGTCAGTCACTGTGGTGGACACGTTAGGGGGCTGTTACTGAGAGAATTGTAGGTAAATGGAAAAGTATGTGAGAAACAAATCCACAGAGCAAACTTACTGACTAAATACAAGCAATCAAAGAGTCAAAGATTTCACTATAAGTTCCCAAGCTTGGCTCAGACTTAAGTGGGCAGGGGGAGTGAAAAGCAGGGGTCTGATAGTGAGGCATGACCCTGCCCCCTTTCAAACATAACTCTTTAAACAACCAGTGCGAAGCAGAAATAATGTGTTTATAAGTTATTTTTTTTAACTAACAAAACATTGTCATTTTTCATCATGATTTTTTAGAGGCTTTTGTAGTTTAATGAAACCATGTTAGAGGCTATTTTATTTATAACATTTAGAGGCTATACTTATATTAGCCTGTTAATGTCATTTATGCTAAATAAGTATTGAAGAAATCTTTTATGGAATGTGGAACAATATAAGTCCAGGACAGTTTTTTATCTGAATAAAAAAGATTGATTAAACTAAAATATCTAGAAATTGTTCTATTGTACTTCCATAAGGTGACTATCAGAGTTGCATATAGTAAGTATTCAATAAATACTCATTGAACCCATGAATGAAAACAAAACCAGAACTAGGTCATGAGGTGAACTGTACATAAGGTGAAATGAAACATTCATGGGAGTTGACATTTTTGTTGGAGATCCATCTGGAGAAGTTCGTTGGTTCCTATTTACAAGACTTTTAGCAAGACAGGATTGCCACTATGTGTTTGCAGAAGGAAGGAAAACAAAGTGCCCCAACACCAATCCATAAATACCCTGCAACCCTTTCAGGGACACCACAGAGGAGACGGGGTGTGGGGGGTGGGAGAGGGTTGAATTGGAACAAATGAAAATTGATTCCATTTGGCTTTGCCCTGTTACATTCTAATTTTGTGACTATAAAGAGATACTTCTCAACAATTCATAGTGTAGCTGCAAAAAAGCAGACACAGATCTGCAAATTAGAGGTCTGTTTTCTTTATTCTGGAAAGAGTTCTAGAGTATTTGGGGCGATAGAGTTCTGTTGCCTCTTGAGAACGGATTGTGAAGATCGGGGTAAAGAAATGTATAGTGTATAGAAAAGCTAGAAAGTATTAGCCATAAAAAAGATGAAATTCATTCCCATATTACTTATTTTATTGGGTCAAACATATATGGCTCTCCTTTCTACATCCTTAAAAATATCAATGTTAAAAATCCTCAAAAGGGAATTCTACATTTGGCTCAAATTACTTACCACATTAAAGATGTTTTCATTTATAGTTTGTAGAAGTGAGATAAAAGAAAAAGTTACTTTTTATTTTTTTACCACGAGATTCCTCCCCCTCCTTCCCCCAACATACCTTTTATTTTTTTAAGGTGACCATATTTAGGGCTTTTTGTTTATTTTGCCCCTTCGTGTATTTGAATTCTGGTCATCATTTGTGAAGTGTCCACACGTATTAAAGTTCACTTTTCCTGTTTGCCATTATCATGTATTTTAGAATAGCGATATCTTTAAATTTTTGCAGAATTATTTTTTGGTTTGGTTTAATCATAAGATGTTTACGATAATTTGGTTTTAGTTTATACATCACCCTTTTTTTTTTTTTTTTTTTTGCGGTACACGAGCCTCTCACTGTTGTGGCCTCTCCCGTTGTGGAGCACAGGCTCTGGACGCTCAGGCTCAGCGGCCATGGCTCACGGGCCCAGCCTCTCCGCGGCATGTGGGATCTTCCCAGACCGGGGCACGAACCCGTGTCCCCTGCATCGGCAGGCAGACTCTCAACCACTGTGCCACCAGGGAAGCCCTATACATCACCTTTTCCATTAGTAATGATCATGAGTTATTTCATCTACTTAGCCATGACAACAAACTTAATGGACCAAGTAATCATACATTTCTGAGATATTTTCATCACCTTGTACCAAAATCCTAAAATTCATCTGCTATGTGCATCACATGTAAGTTTTTTTGATCAAACTTAGAAAGATTATGAAAAATACAATGTGATGGTGTTGCCCTAAAACTTAATCTAAGCGTTTAATAGGAGAGCGTTTATGTTCTGCAAGGTTTTCATTTTTGTTGATAATAATTTTATTGCTTACATGGCCTCCATAGTATCTACAAGGAAAAAGTAGTGGTCCTGGCTCATAGCTAGATAGGATTACTGGTCAAATCTTTACTCAGCAAAAATGGTTTCTGTCATTGGGTATCACAAAAAAGGACAATAGGAATATTTTATATGCTAAAACAAAATGGCTTTTGCTATCTGGCCCTCTTTTCTAGTCCCTGTTTTACAACATTCTCATTCATTTTGACACCTCTTAACTCTCCTCTGTAACTTTGTACTCCCCCAACTCTCATCCCCAACTTTTGTCATGATCGTGACAGCCTCCAGCTTCTATGAGGTTAAGTTCTAACCTAACTTCCATTGACTTCCGTGATCATTTGACTTCTATCCCCGTTCACACTTGCTTCAGAAATCCACACCCATCTGGATGCTATGAGATCCATCATCTGACACTTGTCACTGCCTCACTGTCTTCTGCATCATTAATTTTCCCTCACCACTAGCTCATCACCATCCTCGTACTGACATTCTCTACATCACTCTACATAAAAACAAGAACAAAAACAAAAACCCTCCCACGTGGGCTTCCTTGGTGGCGCAGTGGTTGAGAGTCCACCTGCCGATGCAGGGGACACGGGTTCACTCCCCGGTCCGGGAAGATCCCTCATGCCGCGGAGCGGCTGGGCCCGTGAGCCATGGCAGCTGAGCCTGCGCGTCCAGAGCCTGTGCTCTGCAACGGGAGAGGCCACAACAGTGAGAGGGCCGCGTACCGCAAAAAAAAAAAAACAAAAAAACCCACAAAAAAACCCTCCCATGATGCCCCAGCCACCTCCGCATGCTGTCCCATTTCTCTGATCCTTTTTACAGCAAAACGCCTCAGAGAATCGTCTGCTCTTGACTCCTCCAATTCATCTGTCTTCATTCTCTCTTATACCCACGTTCAGGGGGCATTTGCCTTCACCACTCCTCAGAAGAAGCTCTGGTCAAAGACTCTAAGCACCCATTCTTCGGCGAACATCATGGTCAATTCCTAATTCTCATCTGACCAACCAGCAACTTTTAACAAGTTCACCTCTCCCTTCTTTTTGAAATGGCTCTTTCATGAGGCTTCCATACCCCATTCTCTCCGGATCTTCTACTTCATGGACTGGTCTTGCTCAGTCTTCTTCACTGGTTTCTTCTTATTTGAGGAGGGGATAGTGTGACTATTCCACCCCCGTTCAGGCAATAAAGTGGCAGCATTCCTATAGGAATTTAAAAACAGTAATAAAACTGACTAAAGTTTAGCCTGCTTGATGATTATTTTTACCACGCACTGGCAATTCTAAACAATGTCAAGGATAAAGTGCTTTGCCCTGCTGGAGTGGACTGCTCACAGCATCCCCTCCTTTGATGTGTCCTGTGTAAGCGTGTATCCTGGGTTCAGTCATGTACCCTCATGTATCCTCTAGGTGATATTATTCAATCTCATCTCAAGGACTTAAATGAGCATCTATATGTTGACCTCTTCCTTCCTTCCTCCCTCCCTCCCTCCTTCCCTTCCTTCCTACATCTCCTTCTCCTTTTCCTTCTCTCTTTCCCTCGCCCTCTCCTCTCTGCCCCCACTGCCACACTTACCTACTTGACACCTTTACTTAGGTATATAAACAAATCATCTCAATCCAAACATTTTCCAAATTACTGATTCCAAACCTTCTCCTCGCTCCCAACTTGTTCCACCTGCACTTTTCCTCATCTCAGTAAACAGGCTCTCCATTCCTCTAATTTCTTGGGCAAAAAACATTGGAATCATCTTTGATCCGTCGTCTTCTGTCACTTTCCTCATCAGACCCATCAGCAAGTTCTATCTACTCCTTCTATGAAGTATGTACCATCCCTCTACTGCCTCTTTCACCATTATCTCTCACAATATCACCAGGGCCTTATTTTACTTCTCTGTGTAATTTTATGCTGTGCCTCAAACCTCTGGAAAGTCCTTTGGTCACTGTTTTACCGATCACTCCAGGGTCTTGTGCCTACCTCTTTGTTCTCCATCATCATCTTTTGTATTCTTTCAGTAATCTTCAAGCCACTTGCTTCTTAATTTTCCTTCCTTAGGGTTCTGTCCTCAGCTGTCCTCTTCTGTATGCTATGTGTTCTTCCTCAAGAGTGCCATCTACTCACTAGTATTAGTTATGACTTCTTCCAAATGATTTTCAACTCAGACTTCTCTTCTAGAATCTAGTTTCAGAAACTTAAATGTTTACTCATCAGCTCTCCTCTAATTCATGTCCAAAATTGAGCTCATCATCTTTTCTCTTACCCCAATCTTGGATGTTTTAACATTCCTTTTCTCTCCAATAGAATCACTATTCTTCCTTTAATCCATGATTTCTTCTAGAAGGTAATAGATGGAAGTACAATGAATGTTCCAGTGTCCTTTTTTTTTTTTAAACAACCGAACTCTTCCTCCTCCATTCCATCCCCTGCATAGCATCCCAAAGATGCAAATATGATCATGGCATCTCCTGCTTAAAACACTCACTTTGCCCAGATCAAGGGACCCTTTGCAATACTTGCATCCAGACAAAGAAGAAAAAAATTGGCTGTGTCTCAGAAACCATTTTTTCTGCCACTAATACAGTCCAAAGAAACAATGTGCCAAATCTCATCAATCTGCTCATTAATGAGTGATTTATTAAATAAACATTTCATGGGTACGCATAAGTATTGTCTTGAAAATTCATAGCAGGTTCCAATAGTACATTTTTCCTTCTTGGCTTCAGCCTAGCCTTTCTAATCTTCCTTTTCTGGGACTATGCATACTTTCACTAACTTTCCTTCTCCAGATTTATTTTACTTATATTTGTATCCATCATTGCCCAGGTCAATTCTTGTAAGTATAATTTGGGCTATAGGATTATATAAATTTGACCTTTCCTAATGTGGTGAAATGTAGAAAACTCTGAACAGTAATAACCCGAGGATTATTTACATATAATTTAGGGAACTTCTCCATCTTAGGTTATTGATAAATTTATTTCAACAATTACAGTGTTGATAAAAAGAATTGATTTAGTCATCTGAGGATTTTCTTTTATGGCCATGTATAATTCACAAAATAAATAAGCCTGCACATGGGAAGCAATCATTTCCCCCATATATATAACTGTATAGGATCGTTTATTATAAGTAGTAGTGGTGCCTTCCATGTCGGCGTATTTAAGACGTTCAATATTTAGAAAGTGTAGTACAAAGATTGTATTTCCCTGTCTTGCATGATCACCTGGAGGTGATGATAACAAGTTCTACTTCATCCTTACGGTGACTTTGTGAGGCAAGCAGAACAGACCACTTTATCCTCACTTTATAATAGGAAGACTGGCTCCAAAATGCTAATAGATCAGTTTAAATCTACATGGATTGAAGCAGAGTTTTAATTCTTATTTTTTTACCTTTCTCACTTAACTTGGCTTTGTGAAAGCTCTAACGTACTGTCTTCGGTTCATTAGGGATTGCTTCGGAGAAAAAAAATAAATGTTTTGTGCTTTGATGATGTTCTCAGTAGGTCGTATGATTTAGGTGACTGCAGTGTAAGGAATAGTCTAGAAAATTACTTGACCCAATGTTTGTGTATAAATGGAGATTTTTTGATTTTTGGAGAATGCCACATTTGCAGACCTGTATTCTGAGATTTGACTTCTGGTTGAGTTTTTCTCTTAATATTATACTGATGGTGGGAGTTTGGAATTGGGGAGGGGAGGATCCCTCTCTTGCTAGGGAAAACCTAGGGCTGACTTGTCCATCACCACAACTCCTTTGAGTTCATCTCCTTCATTATACCTTTTGTAAATGGCCAAACTACTGTGAACTGAACAGTCTTTACAATGTGGTTCACATACCACTTTTATTGCAGCATATGTAAAATTTGCTTAGGGATAAAAAAAAAAAAAAGAACTTACAAACTATGCTGCTTAGGAAACCAATGTTTAGTCTTGTTAACATTTGCTATTTCTAAAATATCTACACAAATAATAGTGATCTTTTAAAGGCTTAAAACACTTAACTGATGGACAGAGAGTCCATTACATATAACTATAATCTAAAATGTCAATATACCAAATTGATGTAGTCTCTTCTTTGAATAACTTCTGTTCAGCAGTGTGGACCAAGCCAGAGAAGAATCATCTGTGAACACATCTACTAATTACTCAGTACTAGATGCTTTATATATTTATTAACATTACTTCTTATTATCCCCTGAAATCTGGGTATTTTTGTTTCCATTTTCACATATAGGATCCTGAATTTCAGGGAAGCTAAGTAACTTGCTTCTTCAAGTAGTTAGAAAGTGGTGGAGCTGGGATTCAAGCCTGAGTGTGTTTGTTTCTTAAGTCCATGGTTGTTTTTTTTGTTTTTTGTTTTTTTGTTTTTCCCTAGCACAAACATATACATAGGAGTAGTCAATATTCTTCAAATGAAATTGTTTTTGAACAACATAGGCTTCTAAGGGCCACTTAGCTATAGCAGAAGTGGGCTATTTTTATGTTACTGATTTCTTATCTTTTATCTTTGCTCAAAATTTCAAGCAAACAGAATGACTCTCAAATAGTTTTTTAAAAAATGACTATTATTTCAACACAGGGTTACTTTCTCTGGTTCTCCACAGCCAGAGTGAATGATGGTTTCATGGATAATGGTTCCAAAGAAGCATGCCCAAGTAACTCATTGAATATGATTGAAGTAAAATCTTGGGAATGATGAAATCATCGCAGATTATCATTGCAGAGTCCAGAAAACATTTTTTTTTTTTTTTTATTTTTTGGTACGCAGGCCTCTCACTGTTGTGGCCTCTCCCGTTGCGGAGCACAGGCTCCGGACGCGCAGGCTGCGTTTGCGGACGCGTAGGCTCAGTGGCCATGGCTCACAGGCCCAGCCGCTCCGCGGCACGTGGGATCCTCCCGGACCGGGGCACGAACCCGCGTCCCCTGCATTGGCAGGCGGACTCTCAACCACTGCGCCACCAGGGAAGCCCCAGAAAACATTTTTTTAAGTTGTGAAACTGATTCAACTCTAGTATTGTTGCAGTAATTTTAAAACAATGCAGTCTTTGAGGGAAGCACCTATCATTACAGAAGTCTTTGAGGTGAAAGTGTGAGAGAAGTTGTAGAAATTTCTAAGAACCAAATAATGACTGAGATAAAGGAATGCAACTTCCCTTAGAGTAAACAATACCCTTGTAAGGGGTCTTTGATAGAGTTAAAGGAAATCGTGATAAAGATGCCCTGCTGACTAAACATTTATTTTCTTTTCTATTTTAAAAAATAACTTTGCAAGGCTTTTAACCTAATATGAGGCTATTCAGAAAACTTGGCAACTGTGGAGTAGAAAGTAAAGGATGAAAAACTAGCTATGAGATAGAAAACGAAGTGTTGAAATAAGTAGGCAGTGTTCCACATGTTCCGACTGGGTAGGCTAGGGATCCGTGTGTGGACAAGACGTGTCCCTGTGTTAATGAGAAACCTAGCCAAGCCAGCATAGTATGCTAAGGAATGAAAATCGTTTTAGACAATATAAAGAGAGATTGTCACAAATCCTATAAGGACTCGCGTCTAGATAACTGGGCAACTGGTTGATAGATGGGAATGTGCTATTATCCCTAAATTATACGAGAAGTTCAATCTTTTCCTTTCAAAATAATCAAATAAAATAGAATCTTATATGGAGAGATGTATTAGGCATTAGTAAATTTAAGAAAAAATATTTCAGTAACAGCACTTTAAAATGTGAGACCTTAAGAAGATGTATGAGTAATTTATTGAAACTAATTGATATCAGGAACTTATTAAATTATTTTAGGTCCCATTACACTGAGGTCATAGATGATTCAAGAAGCAGAAAGAAGTGATCACACATTCCTGGCCGGGAGGCCCCAGGAGATACTACTGCCTTACTATATAAAAATAACTTCTGGGTAAAACCAGACAGGGCAGGGCAAAGGAGCTTTACTTTTTCAGAAAGTAAAAAATTACAAATCCAGCCCCATTCAGGTAATTGACACTGGAGCATCCAATGCACTTCAATCTATTACTGCCTAGAAGAACTAATTTAAGAGAAAGCACTGCAGATCAACAATGATGATGTTGCTTGGTTACTCAAAACCATTTGGTAACATGCTGAGTTGCTTAGCTTTTTTAGAAGCACACTCTTTGTATCCACATAGGAAAAGGATGGAGAAGACCACTTGAAACCATTTTTAATTGCAAACTTGCTTCAACTGGAAACAGGCTTCTCTTTTGCAACACACAAGCAAGTCCAGAGGTTTTTATTAAAATGTGAACTACCATGGTAGTAATAAATGTTGAATTTGATGTGCTCTTCTAAATATTGATCTTGTTATGGTGAATCTGCTTTGAAGGGGTTTGAGCTGTTTTTTTAGGAGGTAGGAAACTCGAAGTTTTTAGGCTTCCTGGCCCAGGAGTCCTGGGGGCTGGCTGGAGGCACCCCTGTCCAGGGGAGAGTCCAGAGCTTTGGAATCAGACTCACTCAGTTGAAATCCTACCTTCTGCCACTCTGTGCCTTTGGACAAACTGAGCTTTGATATCTCATCTCTTCCGTAAAAGCAATGGCTTTTCTGTGACAGATTTACTGTGAGGATGGAGTAAGGAAATGCATGTTACGTGCTTAGCACCTAACAGGTTTCCAACAAGTATTCACTTATTATTTTGAAACTAGAGAGCTGCAAGTATCTTCTCTGTATTCCCAGTCTGTAAGATACCTTTTACAATGAGTCACAGAGCTGAGGTAGAGAGAGGAGGGACTTCAAAAAATGGGGGGAGGAGCTAGAAGGGCTGTTGAAATTTGTGGATTCTCTTTCAGAATTTGGTCTTATTCTCCAATTATAAAATAAGAATAGGCATATATATATATATATGTATATATATATATATATATATTTTTTAATGGATGAAAGTAAAGTGGAACTCAAAATGTTATCTAGGACCTAGGACTACAGAAAATGTTTTTCTTTCTCTTTATTACTTTAGACCAATTAGCTTAATATTTACTCTGTTTGGTGGTGTATTTTTTATTTTATGTGCTAAACATTTTACTAAAAATAGTGATGCACTTGATTATTTAATGCATTAACATATCAATGGGAGGGGTTGAGACATGGACGTTTTGTAAGCAAATACTATCTTAGTACTATACTTAGCAACTTAAACATTCAACCATTATTTTAAAAATTCCAACTTCCACTGAACTTGTGCCAAACGCTTCCCAGATTTGCTGATAAGAATATAAAAAGCACGGGGCTGCTGCAATAATCAAGTGCAGATTAGATTAGATTTATTCCCAAATGACAGCAATCTTAAACTTAGAATTCTCTGTTTGTGTATCTAGACTGCTTTAAAAAATTAAAAATTCCAGATCTTGCCCTGATCATTAGATTTGTATGGATTATATAGTTTTTTTAAAGTATTATTCCAATTTGCAGGGGAAAAAAAAATCAAGATTTGCCAGCTAAGAACTTGATGACTTTTGAACTAAGATTGAATGCCTGAAAGTTATCAGTTAACTTACAGAATAAATATTATTCAAACAAGGGAAGGAAAAAAGGAGTAGTGAGGTGGACAAGCTTATGAGTAGGTGTGGCAGGACAAAAAAAGAGAGAGTGGTGGGGGCTTTCATTCTCATAATTAAAAGGAGTAAGAACCCTAAAAATTTAGGTTTTTTTGTTTGTTTGCGGTACGCGGACCTCTCACCGCTGCGGCCTCTCCCGTTGCGGAGCACAGGCTCCGGATGCGCAGGCTCAGCGGCCATGGCTCACGGGCCCAGCCACTCCGCGGCATGTGGGATCCTCCCAGACCAGGGCACGAACCCGTGTACCCTGCATCAGCAGGCGGACTCTCAACCACTGCGCCACCAGGGAAGCCCAAAATTTAGGTTTTAAGCATTGTCTCTGGAGATGTAACCATTTGGTTTGGGGTAAGGGAAAAGGTGATTAGCAGAACTCAGGTCAAATGAGAAAAAAGGGAAATGAGAAATAATTACAGAATCAGAAAGAAAGCCACTTTTAGGATTTAAAAAATATGGTTCAGTATATCATTGTGGTTAAGAGAGCTATTCCTGAATAAAGCTATATGGGTTCGAATCATAGCTCCGCCTCTTGCTTGAGGTGTCCTAACACATATAAAGAGCATCAGTCAGTACCTGGCACAAAGCAAATGCTGTAAAATGTTGGTGGTAGTGATGGTGATTGTGCTAATTAATATACTATTCCTCAGAAAATGCAGCAATTACTCCTACCTTGTGTTAATAAAAATAATTTGGTATCATTTTCAAATGTGTATCATCACAAAATTGACAGAATAGAGTAGAATACTGAATGAATTATCAGTGGTCTTATTTTTTTTTAATAAATTTATTTTATTTTTGGCTGCATTGCGTCTTCGTTGCTGCACGCAGGCTTTCTCTAGTTGCGGCAAGCAGGGGTTACTCTTCATTGCGGTGCGCAGGCTTCTCATTGCGATGTCTTCTCTTGTTGTGGAGCACGGGCTTTAGCCGCGCAGGCTTCAGTAGTTGTGGCACGTGGGCTCAGTAGTTGTGGCTTGCAGGCTCTACAGTGCAAGCTCAGTAGTTGTGGTGCATGGGTTTAGTTGCTCCACAGCATGTGGAATCTTCCCGGACCAGGGCTTGAACCCATGTCCCCTGTATTGGCAGGTGGGTTCTTAACCACTGCACCACCAGGGAAGTCCCAGTGGTCTTATTTTTAAAGAGTATTAAATAAGAAAGGTCAGGTGCTAGAGAACACAAGTTAATAATCTAATTAAATCACCAGCAAAAGAGACAGATCATGTTAACAACAGTCAGATTTGTTATTACAGAGCAATTATTAAAGTGAAATATTGAAAGATGCTAAGTATCATTAGTAGGCTTTAAACATGTCATTTAACACAGGCAGAAAACTATAATCAGTTTATTTGATAAGTTAAAATGTCCTTTATTAAAATATTTATATCATTTGTATAAAGGAGGCACTATTGTTGAGGATCTAGAAAGAATTCTGTGGCATACTGCACTACATTCCTTTATAAAATTATTTGCACAAGTCACTCTCTTCGGAGTAGTCTCCAAGTGCCACATGATCTAATTTGTGAGATTAAATAACTGTTTTGGTTTTGACATTTTGCACATTTCCTTAAATCACTATTAAATGCAAGGATTTCAATGTGGCACCAAACTATTATTTGGTTACATTTTATATTCAAAGAATGTAATCTTTTATGAAATATCAGAAATTTCACAGGACTAGTGAAAAGTTGCTTTCTTCCCGCTTCCTTCCCACCCCTCTCCACATGCACACACTTAGTTTTCTGGCCTTTACAAAGGTAGGAAAACCTTTATAAGCTTCTAAATACTGTGGTATTAAAACTGGACACATCCAAAATTTCAGACTTTTTTACCATACTGACCTGGGTTTCATTTCAGGCTCTGTCAGTTTCAAACTTCGGGACCTGGGGCAAGTGACCTTAACATCTTGGAGCCTCCAGGCTTCTGATTTTTAAAATGAAGATTAAGCATTACCTCATGATTTTATTGTGAGGGTTACATGACTGTTTTTACACAAATAGTTTACCACAGTATCTGGCAGAGATACAAACTTAATAAGATGTCATTGTTTTCTTTTTATTTTCAGGAATCTTTAAAGAGTAGCAGTCATTTGGTCAAATTCACTTAGCTACTACTGATATCTATTTGAACAAGACTATTTAATACATTGAAGTGTGTGTGTGTGTGTGTGTGTGTGTGTGTGAAATGGTAAGGATTCTTTGATAAAATGGAATTGTTTTTTGCTAGAAAAGAGGGGAAGAAATGGTTTTACACACACACGTTTATATATATATATATATATATATATATACATATATACACACACATATATATGTAAGATGACTTCTCTGTTTTTGGTATAATTGAGGAAGCTTTGAATTTAGAGTTCTGAGGCTCTGGGAAGCTTTTATAAAATTCTCATCTTGAGATTCATCTGTTTCAGGATATAGGGTGTGGTTTAGTATTTTGAATAAAGGTATCCTAGGTGACTTTGATATGCCTCACTTTGTCCTAGGTTGAGAATCTCTTAAAATGAAAGCTCTCAAGGAACTCACAGTTTCTTGGGGAAATAGACATGAATCATATAAAAGTTATCACAATACATCAAAAGTACTGAGACATATGTATAAGCTAATTGTTAATGAAAGCACAGAGGAGGTGACACTTGCTTTAGGTATTGAGGGAAGAATGAGAGTTTAACAGGAGAAGAAAACAAGACATTCAAAATATAAAAGGAACAATATTGATCAAGGAATAAAGGTATGAGAGATTGCCAGGAGGAAGAAGTGGCCTTCTTGAGAGACATATTGATTGGACACGAATGTTGTGAGTTTTTGGAAGTTATTCCTTAATTTATAAGCAAAGACTGATGACAAATTCTTTTTTTCAAAACTAATTTAAGATATAGTTACAAGATAATTGTTTTTTTTTTGTTGTTGTTGTTGTTTGGGAAAGGGCACTGGGTATTTATTATGATTGTATTGTTTTTAAATAGTTTACCATCAAAGGCCAAAGGTTTTGTATGTAGCAGGAAAAACAACTAGTGAAGGCAATAATAGTGCTTTGGTGTGCACTTCTATTTTAAGGTTAATTATTTGTTTAATTAAAGCCCTCAGAATCAACCACAGATGCTATTGCCTAGAAATATTAGATAAACTTGAGTCTATTTAACAATGTAAGGATTGTGTGACTGCTTTTTTATCCTCTCAACGAGATACGGCCTTTTCTCATTTTAAAGACCATATCAGGGGCTTCCCTGGTGGCGCAGTGGTTGAGAGTCCACCTGCTGATGCAGGGGACACGGGTTCGTGCCCCGGTCTGGGAAGATCCCACATGCCGCGGAGCAGCTGGGCCCGTAAGCCATGGCCGCTGAGCCTGCACGTCTGGAGCCTGTGCTCCGCAATGAGAGAGGCCACAACAGTGAGAGGCCCGCATACCGCAAAAAACAAACAAACAAAAAAAAGACCATATCATATTTTCCCTTTATTTGGATTATTTTCTCTTATGGTTGTTGATTATTTATGTAGTTATATCTGTATTCTACAAATGAGGGAATCAGGGCTTAAAGAGGTCAAGTAATATACTGAAAATCCAGTGCTAGGGTCATGATGTTTACTCAAGCAATTTTACTTTCTTGAATGATAGCTCTTGAGATATTATGAGATATTAGATTGGAAAGACATGGAATTCCAGAGATTGTTGTGGAGGCTATTGAAACTGTCAGGAAAGAGATGATGACAGAAGAAGAGAGAAACAGACGTGACAAGAGACTTTGTAAAATGGAATCAACGCCATGTGTTGAGTCAGTAGAGAAAGAATACGGTGTGGAAAGTGATTTCTGAAGTCTAGTTGTTTTTTATAGATTTCCCTACGACAGGGAACCCAAAGGAAGAATGGAGCTAGGTGAAACCTATGATTTCTGTCTGGGGATAAGTTTAGCAAACAGCAAACATTGCCGGCACTTCTGCTCTGGAGCTCACCTAAAAGATCAGAATAAAGATGTGGATTTATTGATGACTTGGACATATTCTTCAGGTTTCTTCAAGTGCTTGTTTTTTGCTTTGGTCTCTCACATCAGCTACCATATATTGAGTATTTTTTTTCTTTTTTTTGGTACCTTGACAGAGAAGTAAAAGTATGCTCATAGTTTATGTAATGTGCCATTGTCATTACAACATGTAGGCTTGGCCAAATAACCAAGTGGGAAAAATCAGAATGAGCCTTTCTTGTTTCCATATTTTATCTGTATTATTAAATTCACTGTGTGCTGCTGATTATTGAGAATTAGATCTAATCTTGCCACTCCCTGGGCTCATTTTTCCAGCCACTAGGATGTAAGGTGTGCCAGAGATTCACCTGAGTTCTGCCTGAGGCTTATCTCTTTGAAAGCCAAATTTTGGGTTCTTGTGATACTGGCTGACACTGCAGAGCTGAACATGGCATGCTGATTACCTTTCACTCTGATGTCCTCTGCAGAAACTGCCTCTTTGGGAGCCAGGACCTGTGAGGATGATCTTACAGAGCAGCAGTTGAGAGCGACCTCAGGTAATTGGTCTTATTCTTGTCTGTCTTGAATGAGCTACATTTGTTACTCCCATAATTTATGTAATGAACTATCTCTGGAACTGCTCTAATTAGAACTGATCAGATCCCTTATACAAATCATTTAAATCCTATATAGAATATATCAATATTATATATAATAAATTAAATATTGGCTTGGCCAAAAAGTTCGTTCGGATTTTCTGCCAGCGCGGACGAAAACCCAAACGAACCTTTTGGCCAACCCAGTATATAATAAATAAATTAAATCAAATGTAGCCAATATTTGGATGCATATGTAAAGCAATTTCTTAAAGAACAGGTAACTTATGCTGGATAATTTCTCACATCTACATTTACACACAATGAAGTTTTACCTAAATGGTCAGTTTTACACAATGTATATGTCAATAAGCTGGGTATTAGTTTTCCCCAAGTCAAACAACCTGGATGGTGGAGTTAGTTTTGGTAATTGATGAGCTGATTGGATTTTTACTGCCCTGTCAATACAATCACTAGTTCCTGTGCTTTGCGTGCTTATGTGTGTGGTAAAAGGTGGAGACTCTGCCTTCTTAGGAGCATTATATTCAGATAATTTAAGGGGAATTTCACCCATGTTGCTACAACACACCTCATTTATTTCTGCTGTATAAACATGATTCCAGTTTCCAGATTTATACAGTTGGAATAATAATGTGTTATACAGAATAACAAAAACATGATTATAAAAAGTCCTTCAGGGGCTTCCCTGGTGGCGCAGTGGTTGAGAGTCCGCCTGCCGATGCAGGGGACACGGGTTCGTGCCCCGGTCCGGGAAGATCCCACATGCCGCGGAGCGGCTGGGCCCGTGAGCCATGGCCGCTGAGCCTGCCCGTCCGGAGCCTGTGCTCCGCAACGGGAGAGGCCACAGCAGTGAGAGGCCCGCGTACCGCAAAAAAAAGAAAAAAAAAAAAAAAAAAAAAAGTCCTTCACATTCATAATGGGGTATTGAAATACTTTTAAAAAATTGTAAATGAAACCATTCCTCCAATATAAACTCAGGACTTCCCTCTTAAAAAAGTCTTCAAAGTTAAGTTTACCTTCACCTATGTGTGTCTCATGAATACTTTTTTATTTATAAGTAATTATTTTTCATTTTATATATTATTTTTCCCTAGAAAACTAAAGAACATATTTAAGCTAAAGTAGCATAAACTCAGTTCTTCCTCTTCACTTCAAGCCAATCAAAAAATTGCATTAATGACTAGATTGAAAGTAATAGGGTAAAAATCAAGACCATGACAAAAATATTAGACTAAAAGGAGACCGCTCCCTCTCAATACATCTCTTTATTGTTTTGTAAAAAAAAAAAGACACCAAAATTTACATCTTCGGGCTTCCCTGGTGGTGCAGTGGTTGAAAGTCCACCTGCCGATGCAGGGGACACGGGTTCGTGCCCCGGTCCAGGAAGATCCCACAGGCCGCGGAGCGGCTGGGCCCGTGAGCCATGGCCGCTGAGCCTGCGCGTCCGGAGCCTGTGCTCTGCAACGGAAGAGGCCACAACAGTGAGAGGCCCGCATAACGCAAAAAACAAAAAACAAAACAAAACAAAACAAAATGTACATCTTCACGTCAACCTCTGTGAGAAGCTTTATATTTAGATATTCCCATGCCTTCTGAATATTTTCATAGGAATGTTCTACAGGGAAGTCAAATATAACATATTCCAGATTGAACTTCTCTTTTCTGCAAAACCATTTCTTCTCCTCTTTTAATTGATGACATCATACCATAGACCTAGTTACCCTAAGCAGGAAAACTAGGAATCACCAGTTTAACTCAAAATTGCCAGGAACTGTTGGGCATAGGTTATAAGTAAGGCAAATGAGTTCTCTCATTTTTAGACAATATTACTATAGAAATAAATGTTATTTTCAGATTGCAACAAATGTGAAAAAAGAATTAAAAGAGGTAATGTGTAGCGCAGAGTCTCCCAAAGTGTGGGCCCCTTAAAAGCAGCATCAGCCCAATCTGGGAACTTGGAAGAATGCAGATTCTTAGGCCCCATCCCAGACTTACTGAATTAGAAACACTGAGGATGGGGCCCAGCAGTCTGTGGTTTAACAAGCCCTCCAGGTGACAGTGATTCCCACTAAAGTCTGAGGACCCCACCTGTGTGACAGGTGATGCACTACCTTAGAAGCAGTGGTCAGAGAAGTTCTCTGAGGAAATGCCAGGTGAGCTGAGTCCAAAATAATGAGAAGGACCCAATTAGGGGAAAGGCTTTACAGACAGAGGAGGGGAAGAAGTTGGTGATAGTCCGTGAAGAGAAAGAAGGCTGACCTGGAGAGAGATGAGTGAGTGGGGAGGAGAACAATGTAAGATGACGTCATAAAGGTAGGCAAGGCCTGATTATTTCAACCACAGTAAGGGGTTGTTATGTATGTTATTTTAAGCAAAGTAGGAAGCCATGGCAGGCCTCAAACAGGAGAATAGCTCGATTTTATTATATTAAGGTATGCAGAATAAATTGTGGGAAAGCAAGAGCAAGTCTTCCCCAGTTTTGAGACCATTGCAAGATACAGGTAAGTGACTAAGGGTACTGGCAATGGAAATGTAAAGAAATAGATGGATTTACTGTATGCCAAATACTTTGGAATCGGAATTAATGGGACTTGCCAATGGATTGTGTACATAAGAGAAGGAAAGAAAGAAGTCAGTGATGACTCTTGCTTTTTGTGAATGGTGGTACCATTAACTGAGGTGGTGGAGACTGGGGAGAAACAAAGTGAAGTATGTTGAAGGGGGATTAGGAGCTCTGATTTGGGCATATTAAGTTTGATATGCCTTCCAGACATCCAAATGGAGATATAAAATTTAAAGCAATGGATCTGGATGAAATCATCTAGGGAAATCATTATTTTTCCTCAAATCAGACATTCTTTGTAGATAAGAGAATAGGGCTTAGGACAAATGCTGGAGACACTCCAATATTTAGATTTTTAATGGAGGAGGCCCCAGCAAAGGGGAATAAGGGGGAACTTTCAGAGGGGTACAACGAAAATCACAATAGTCTCATGCCAAGAAATTCAAGAAAGGGATGTTTTTCAAGGAGAAAGGAGTAGTAACATCTATTGAGCAAAGTTAAGTAAGATGCAAACAGAAAAGTGGCCATTGGATTTCACAGCATGGAAGTCATTGGTGGCTTTGAGAAGAGGAATGGATGTGAAGCCAGGCTGGAAAGGGTTGAATAATGAATGTGATTTAGTCGAGAGAGAAGATGTGAAGCAAAAAACAAACCAGACCAAAACCAAACCAAACCAAACAAATACTCCTTTTAGGTTTTATTGAAGGGGAATAGAGGAATGGGATAGAGTCTGGACTTCTCCTTTTCTTCCCCATTTTGCTTCCCAAATGGAACTCAGTGTTCCAACTAACAAGTATTGCCTGCCTTCTGTAATTCCAGGCACTAATCCTGGTGCTTCTGGCACAGTGACAAATAAGACAATCACTGTTTTCAATAAATGTGTACCTATTAGAGAAAGTAGGTAATACGCAGATAATTTCCACACACTACGGTAAGTTGTTTGACACCAGTGCACAAGAAAAAGAAAAAGAAATTTATCCAGAAACATTACTCCTAGTTCAATATTCAGGGAAGATTTTTTTGAGAAATAAGCAATTAATAATGATACAGTTAGCATTTTTTTAATACTTATTTTGTGTTTTGCTCTGTGCTGACTGATTTTTATACATTATAACAAATCCATGAGGTGGGTATTATTAACTCCAGCTTTACGTATGATGAAACTGATATTTCCCAAGCTAGGCTTAAAGGAAAGATGGGGATTATACAGTGGAGAAAAGTTGTTCTAGATAAGAGAAAGAAACAGAGTGGTATGTCTTATAGGAAGGAAGAGAGCATTAATGACTATTGCGTGTGTCTAAACAGTGGTGCACAAAATGTGGTCCTTGGACCAAAAGCTTTAGCATCACCTGGGAACTTAGAGATGTAAATTCTCAGGCCTTACTCTAAACCTACCAAGTCAGAAGTTCTAGGGATAGAGCCCAGCAATCTGTGGTTTAACAAGTCTTCCAGGTGGTTCTGGTGCCGTAAAATTTGAGAACACCATACTTGAGAGTTAAATGCTAGGTAGGAAGTGAAGAAAGATGAGACCAGATTGGTAGACAAGGACCGGCTATTCTTGCCCTGTACAGAAGATTGAGCTTTTTCTTTATGTGATGGCAGTCACTGAAAGATTTTAAGTAGAGAAGTCAAATTTAAGTAGATCATATAAAGGATAAATTTGGAGGGAGTGGGGACTGGACAGGGAGACAATGAAGGGGCCCAGGAAGGAATTCTTGTAAGCCAAGTATCTAGAATAGATGCTCCCTAAAAAAAACTACAGATGTTTGAGTCACTAACCTCTGCTTCCTCTTTACACGGGCTTAAAAAGCATGTGGTGTTTTCCTTAGAAGACTCAGAGGGTTTCCAAACCCAAGTATAATAAAGCAATGGGAACCAAGCAAAACTGGTGTTCAGATCAGAGGCATGTCACTGAAGCCGATTTGCTTCGAAATTATATAATTTTGTAGAATAAATTGATAGTGATTTTCCAATCATTTTTTATTATTCAAAGGAAAATAAGCTACTCATTCAAAAACTTTTCTTTTAAACATAGTTTATGTGTATGTGTAACTTATAAGATCATCATTTTAGTATGATAAAAATGCTAGGGGAAGTTAACTGTACTGTACTTGTATAGTATATATGACTATAGTATTATTTTGTCTTCTTCCTATTATTTTGAAATGTTTTAAAATAAAAATGTTTTATCATTTATCTGAAAATTGGGAAGTTCTACTGTACCCTAATGTGCATTTAAGCATAACTACATTCATATCATAAAGTTTAACATGTCAATAGTATAGTTTTTATTTTCCATGAAGCAAAAGAATAATTGAAATATATACAGTGTGAATACAACAATATTATGAAATGCTATAATACTTTCATTATTATTAACATGTTAATAATTATTATTATTAACATGTAACATGTTGAAGAAATTTATTGATGAAAATGAAAACTGCTTTAGCATCTTTATTTGGGAATTTTATGTAATTTAGTATCCTTATTTTGGAATTTTACGTAATTTCCCTCAGTTCTAAGACATCCCTTTAATACATTTAATGTCATATGCTGTTTTCCTTCTTTCATAAAATTGTCTTCCTTTTTTCATAAGCATCTTACATTTTATGGCATTTTACAGTTGATGAAATGTGGTACTTGAAAATCATTCAATAGAATGTAGCCAACTCTTGCCCTTGACCCCAAATCCAACCTACAAGGTTTTCTAGAAAAAGTGGTTTCTCCATGTGAATACTCTTGACTCTGAAGCCTATTTATAAAATGAATGTCAAATTTATTTCAAAAACTCTCTTTAAGAATGAAAGTGACTTTTTACTTCTGACTTGTAGGAAACTTTATGGTGTACATAAGTTACCCTTTGATTCTTTTTTACGTGATTAAAAATTCGCCAAGTTCTATGGCTCCAAAGAGCCTACCTGTAATAAACAGCTTTCGCCTTCAAAACCACAAAACAGGTCTGAATTGCTGGAGCATTAGAGCTAATTGACTGCCTACTTCAAAGGAAGAACAAGAAAAGTGTGGGCAGTCACAGAAGCAGAGGCAGTGCCAGCAAATCCACCTCTGGAGGTTATGAGCTGTGGCTTGGAGGAGCCGTGCAAAGTTATGGCCTCAGAACTGCTGTTTGCGATTAAGTTGATGGGGAGAGTCTATCCCACAATCTCTCCCTGCTGCTGACACAGAGTCTTTGTTCACATTCAGATTTCTCAAACTGTTGCCAGGGTCAGGCTGAGGTCAGACACCACAGTGATGTATAGAAGAACTTGTCTGGGAATTTCTCTCACACTTAAGACACATACCAGAAACATGAAGAAGAGGATCCTGCAAAAACTGTCTGATGAGACGCAGATGATACTGTAGTTTTTCTTTTCGTACCTTCATAATCTTCGTTTTCTTCTCCTGACGCATAATGTTTTATGAACATGAGTTGGCGATAGCCCTTACAATTTTCTGTCCCCTCCAGATAAGGACATTCAGTAGCACTCTGATGCTTCATTTTCCAGCCCTGGGGGAGAGGTCCAGTAAATCTACTCCAAGAACTCTCGCATCCCTTCTGCCACGGGCCGTCCGTAGGTCGCGGGCCTGACTCTGGATGTCACGTCACGTGTGTGGACTTGGCGGGGACACAGCCTAATCTAGTCATGATCTCAGCCTCCCAGCCTCCCAAACTGAGCCAGGCCGCTGTCCCCACCCAGCCTGGGCCCCTGCTGGGAGGAGGGAGCCTGGGTTTGATCAGTGATTATCACCGACAGGTGAAAGCAGGCTACAGCCAGGAGGAGGGTTGATTCTTTCTTCTTCAAGTACAATTTCCACATGTATTGAAAGGGAAGCTGCCCCCAAACCCTCCGATGACCCACCCCTCCCCAAGGACCTCCCCTCTGCTTTTGTGCAGTGGCAAAGTGCAAATATGGAATCAAGAGATTTGTATGGTGCCTTTGAGGACTTAACAGTCGAAACAAACTCTGGTTTCAAATGTATTAAGCGTCCTTGTTTTTCCCCTTAGTTTTTTTTTTGGAGTTTCCCCCATTGAGCCCAGAACTGGCCCCCCTCTGTTGTTTTCTGCTCTCATAGTTGTAGAGCATGGCTGGCAAGTGAGGCACTAAATAGCGATTTTTTCTTTTTTTTTTTGGTGCTCAGCTGCTACATATGACAGTGGATATTTCATTCTGCTGTCAGAACGTTATTAAAAAAACATGGGGTGTGGAGAGGGCCATGATTTCCCCTTTCAATCACTATAGCATTTGCAATGAAAATTTTATGCAGTGTGTAATTTTCAGTTAATGCTTGACACTTAAAATGTCCGGAGCTGCGTTTTGTACGGTTCTTGAAGGGTTAATTGTATCATGTTCTCTGCATAAAAGCTCTGCTTATCAAAAGCAAATAGAAGAGTGTATGCAAATGGATGTCGATGACCTTTTGCCTTTCCAGGGTTAATTTATATGGTCATTAAAGATTTTATGAAATTGAGTAGCCTGGTGCTTCTAATCCCATTTTACCTTCTTCTCCTAATTTATGTAATTCCTACCTGAACAGGGAAATATGATTTTTATTTTTTGTGCTGCAATGAGAACAGCATGCCATGCTGTGGGGAGTTGTGAGTCTGGTTATCTGGCATTACTCAGATTGCTAAAAATTCATTAAAATGCGACATCAGCACAGTGAGAGACAAATGATCGCAGGATGAAAGAGAACAGTGGGCCTTTCACGGATTAGTGCTACACAGACCCAGCATAGAGGCTAACTGCATAAACAGATTAATCCACCAGCAGCGGCATAGCTAAGATTTACAGAATAATTAAATAGGGTTGAGTTACTATGAGGATTTCCATGTAATCTAGCTGGTGTGAAACCCGTGAATGAGGTGTGGGGTGATGTGGTTGTCATAGAAGTATACCTTCTTCTGTCCTACGCCCTGTATAGCTCCCCCTATAGAAAAAATAAAATAAAATCCCAGTGTAACTGAAGTTTTGAGATCTTACTCTGACAAATTCCAAAGAATTCCTCTGGGGTCTAAGGGCTGAAAGGCAGGAGTAACACCTGTCTTACATTTAACCCATCATTATCACATTATTGAACTAAGAAATTTTTCTGAGAATTTGGTTCATTTATCCAAGTCCATGCAGCAGTGGGTTCATGTAGCTTAGAAGGTTCTACTATTGAAATTACAAAATTGCCTCACATCCATTTTCAATCTTTTCTATCTTAAACTGTACTTCTTTGAAAAGATTTCTTTTTAATTTAGTACAGGCACATTTTCTCAGTGGATATAAAAGAAGTTGCTTGAGATTAAAAAATAACAAAACAAAACCTGCATTGGTATAGCCAGCAGGTTCTAATAGTGACTTTTAATAAATTCATGCTCTTTTTTGAGAATGAATGTCTGCAAATGATTCATAAATAACAAAGTTCTTAAATGGTCACATAGTTTATTTTCATGTGTGTTTTTCTAGGGTTTTCCATCCAACTGACTGGTCTGTCTTTCTTAACAGAAGAACAAAGTGAGGAGACAGAAGGAGCTATTAAACCTACAGCCGGGGCTGAGGATGATGAGAAAGACACAAGTGAAAGAGACAATAATGAAAGCAAAAACTCTAATAAAGACTCTGGTAAGATGCTAGAATCTTTCACCTTTCCTTCCCCCACCTCCATTCCCTGCAATCTGCTCTTCCTTCACTGCCCCCCCCCAAGCTTATTAAAAGCTTTTATTCATTTTAAACTGTCTGAACATTCCCACTACTATTCATTGCATGTGCATTTTGCATGTGATTTCTATCAGTAGCCTCCCATTGACCTATTTTTAATCATAACCATCTGACAGAATAGATGTGGATAAGTTGAAGAATATTGCAGGACGACCAGCGAGATTATTTTTTAATCAAATCAGTTTGTGTGCTTGTAATTTTTTAAGCGCCTTTCATTAATCTTAGCTATACTTGTGATTCCTCTGATGGCATATTAATTTTTCATAAGCACAGGATTAGATATCACTTGAACTTTTTCATTCAATCACATGTGTTCCCCCCCCCCCAAACCACATAACCTTAAAAATAAATGTTATTTTTCCTTGCTTTTTTACAACTTACACTCAGGAATTTGCCCTTTTTAAGGGCATCTATTTGAGGCATTTCAAACAAAATCCAGTGAAAAAGTTTACAGATGATTCAGCCTAAGAAGAGGAAATATCATTGAGAAGGGATTAGGTGCTGGGTAATTTTGATCTTCTAGAATAGACAAATCCCAGTAATGAAAGCTACTGTCTTTGAAAACAAACCTTCGTGTCATGACATTTACTTGTGCACAAACAAACCCTAGGCCAGCATCTGGTGTGGATACCTAAGGCTTTTTCTGTGTTTGATTTGGCAAATATATGACTTCATCCATGCTTTGTATGTATGAGATGGAAATCTATGGTCCCAATGAATATTACATTGGCTACTTTTGCTGCACGCTATACCTAGTTTTATTATGTTGGACTCATTGAAGCAGAAGAAGTGCTGAAACGGGTTCAAGCCTATTAGTTTCAGGTAGTCATCTATCTTTTCCTTGAATTCCAATGACAGCCGCATCTAAAGAAGCTTGTTTTCTCTGTGAAGACATTGGGTTGGGCAGAAAATATCATTTTCACTTGCAAGTTTATTTAAACCTGAATTATCCCATATTTGTGATTCAGTCTTTGCATATCTAAGTTTTCCATTCCCTTCAAGAATTATTTGAAGGGCCTCCCTGATACCCACCCCACACCGTTCAATGCTGAATTTGTCTCTGGAGTCCAGTGAGAAGAGTGCCATTTAAACTTGGGTCTAGGATATAGTGGCTAACATATGATTCTAATTTGATTTAAACAAAGAAGATCTAAGGTTGGTTTTGAGCCTAAAGCAATGTAAAAAAAAAAAAAAAAAAAAGATGCCCTAGCTGTATATTAATACAGTTCCTGAGGTCACTGACAAGGAATTTGAAGTACCTTGTGATCAGTTAAGGTCAAGGGTAGTGCCATCTAAGCTTCATTTGAAAAGAACTGGCAATAGCAAGGAAGTCAGTTTAGGTCTAGGATGGACCTCATCAAGGCTAGCTGATGGACTGCTTCAGGGAGGGCAGGATTCTGCTACCTTCAGTGGTGATTTTCTCACAGTGGTGCCAAAAGAGATTGCAGACCATACACCCACCCAACCCCATTCTTCAGAAGAATGTGTAAAACACACAGGACATTGGTGTTCGTTGAGTGTTCACGTAATACATAGGAATGTGACATTGTGCTTGGCTTTAAGTAACTAATACCTTGTAAAGGATGCATTGTGGGAATCTCTTGAAAATGGCTCCAGTCTCACCAATGAGGCAAGAGTCTTACTTGGAACATACCACAGATGCAAGGGCTCTATCTCCACCAGCCCAGTTTACTGCTCTACATAAATAATGGGCTCAATCACTCCTTAACGGCCTGATGAGTTATTGTCTTTTCTTGGGCATCTAATTGTACCATCTAGACAGGACTCGGCATGTGAGAGGATACAGACCATTGGATAATGACAGTTTTCTAAAACACATTTTTATCCCTGCAGAAACGCCTCCCCAACTACATCTGTAGGGATAAAAATGGGCTTTCGTACCAACTCAGAGCAATTACTGAGATGCTAATATTTAGCCTTGAAACCTCTCAGACACCAAGACAGTTATTACTGACAACTAACAAGAACTTTTAACAAAGTTTTCTGCTTTCTACATTGAATCTGATTAGGTGAAAAAATTATTACGTGGATTTTTTTCCTTGTAAGTATTTCTAATGACTGAATGAGCACTTATGTATATATTGGTTTTCTTCCTGATGTCAGTTATAAATGTCAAAAGTACTGGCAAATTTATAAGTTAATCACTATCTTAATGTGTTAGATGGGAAAACAGTGTGACCCCACTTTAACACAGAATTTTTTAGACAGGAAGGAATTAACACATGTTAGGAAGATGATGTTTGTATAAGCTGTTGTACTGTGTTGCTGACATTAATCTCTAGGACTAGAGCTTTCAAAATGAGACTTGGCAATATGCAAGTTATATTTGTTGAATATTCATTCATAATAGAAAAGCCTCCTAATGCCTCATTTATATTGTCATTTAAATCTAGTGCCACTTTAGATTAATTATAATCCAAATTATAGCTCTGTGCACTACAAGAATTAATATAGAGTTTATCCAGATTAATATATTTGCATTGAAAATGTAATATGTCTCTGCCACGGCTAAGGGGACCACTTTTTAATAAGGGAGTAAACATGAGGAAAGATGGAAATTAACCTTCATTATTGCAATTAAAATTATCCTTTCATTCTAGTCTCATTAGAAAAAATACTGTACCGGTAATTATAATTTAGGCTTATTTGGAGTTGAATACCATCTTCTGTTATATCCAAGTTTTATAGTATTCAAACTTTACCAGATACATTGATTCATAAATAATAACTCAGCATTTTGTTATTTTTTTCAAGATTTGCTTTGAGTACACATGTGTTATTGGATTTTCCTCACTTGTTTTTTTTTTTTTTTTTTCCTCACTTGTTATGAATATAAACCATTTTACAACCTTCTGTATTTTAGGGATTGAAAATTTATTAAGTAGGCAGCATCTGAATTGAAATGAATTATGTCATTTTTATATTAGTAATCTCATGCAAGTTAAATAATCCCATAACTGACAGATAATCATGGGCTCATTTATTTGGCAGTCCTTATTTGTAATTAGGCTTCATGTTTTAGTTAAAAATGCATTAAAATTACATTTTTTTTTTGAGGATAGTGTGATGGCCTTAATAACACAAAATGAATTATGATCTCATTTCAAAATTTTGTCTAAGGTAACAAACAGTGTTTATTTCAAGTAAAGTTGTAACCATAAACTATGAATAATCAGACAACTTAAAACCTTCCTAAAATTAATTGGCCTTTACTTAATATAAGATATTTCTAAGATAAAACAATTCAGAGAAAGACCCCAGAGTTGATTTCCTATAATTTACCAGGGAGGCCATAATACCTGAGATGGTACCCCTTTGAGTAGAAGAGGCATGCATGCATAAAATATAATGTCCCTCATTTTTGCAAGTAATCCTGGTGACCTGTTTTATCTTCAAGAGTCTGTTTTTGTCATATGTTATTGCATCTTAGCATTCTCTGCTGTTGCTGCTGCTTCTTATCAGTGACACACATTTCTGGGGTGCCTAGCTTGAGTTAGGGGGTCTAGACTTTATTTATAACTTCTTCTCAGTTTAAAATAAGATAGTCTTTAGGAAGTTCCTAGCTTACATTAAGATCACGGTTTAATTAACTAAGTTAATTAAGAAAAAAATCTCGAAGCTGACCCATATATTGGGTGGAATACTATATCCAACAGTTATTTCGATGGCTATGAAATAGTGACCCTAAAATTTAACTCTTCATGCAGCATGAATGTCCCTAAATTCAAAAGCAATTATATTCTTGATGATATTAATGTACATAAAAATAATATGGATTAATTATATCAAATATGTATACCAGTGTAAAGTCTTAGTAAAATGTTTCAAACCTTGAAATCAGTGTTCTTTTGACCTTTATAGTACTACTATTAGAAGATATATGCTTATAAAAATAAGGCCACACTTATACATTGAATAGATTCAGAAGTTTCTGGAAGGTTTATTCTGTTTTTGATGTTCCTAAGGCCTGCAAGCAACAAGAGTTGTGGAAATTCTCATTTACCTTGTGTGTGACAGTCTTTGATACCATAGGGAACTGGACCAATTTATTATTTGGTCATGTCTGATTCTCTCATGTACACAAAAGAATGATAGGGGAATATGACATAGTATTATTTTCTTAAGGAAGCATATTCTTACTCACTATTGGGAAACTTTTGAAGAAAAATCTTCCAGTCTCACAGGAAAAAAGCAGCTGATAGACATTTGCTGACTTAAATGACAATCATTTTCTACAACTTGATCTGACACCTGAATCAGTAAATTTTATTTGCAAACTTTATATATCATATTGTTTTCTTAAGTGTTTATTTTTAACACTTTAAAAATGATAGCACAAAATATATTCTGCTTTGAGAATTTTGCTTTAGATGAAAGACATCTTTTTGATACCAGAATTAATTATGAAATAAACATTCTTGTTTTTGACATGTCTTTGGATATCAAATACTTGGATCTTGTTTAATAAATGTAATAAAATCCTTTAGTCTATCTCAGATTTAAGTTCATCTAAATTCGATAAATTGTTTTTTCAAATATCTAGAAAGAATCTAAATTTCTCTAAGGTATCTGTATATGTAGGACAAATGTACCAATTCAAATAAAATCTAGTGTTTGTAAATCTAGAAATCAGTAGCAGTGCAATTGGTTTGGAAATGTAACACTAATTCTGTACCTACCGCAAACCCCAAGGGAATAAATTATTGTCATTATGTCATTTAAATTCTAGTTTAATTTTGGTCTCGTCAGAGTCAGATTTACTTTTAAATTTCTTTCAGAGTTTGGGATTCCTAAAATTATTTATATGGTACAAAACATGCATCTCCATCCAGGAGAGGAAAAGAATGTATTTTTTGGTTCATTTTTACTTTGTTTCCATAACATCCTTGACCTTATTTTTAAATTAAAACTGGGTTATTTTGCAATAAGGTATAATTTGTTCATTTATATGAACCGTATGTGGATTGAAAAAAAATCAAGATAAATCTTCATGCACAGCATACAATCAGATTACGCCTAGACTCTATATTTACGCGGGGTCTGATAGCAATCAATGGTTTAGCTTCATTGCATTTCAAGATGTATTTGCACCCAGTTGTCCAGTGATAGTGTCCTCACCCTGGAAATAATTTAGTTGCAAATTGACTGGAAGATGGTGAAAATTGAAAGTTAAAATTAGAAATACTCATAATAAACAGCAGAAAAAAGGTCAGATGATGCCGCGCTATGATGAGATTGGAATGGCTGGTAAATGAGGTTTTGTGTTTGTCGTGAGATGTATGTGACATGCCTACCCAATGTCACTGTAATATCCAGCCTCGCAGAGGAGATTATCGGGAAAATTGATGCTGGAAAGAATTTTCTGTTAGATTGGGAAATTAGAATCACACTCTCACCTTTGATGTGTGTGAGGCTTCTATACATTATGTCGCTCATCTAGGCAAAATTTTAAACCGTCTTTTAACACCGAATATTCAGATTAACCTCATAAAACAATTGTCTTCTTGATTTGGACTACAATGTTATGTGCACAGCCAACTGCTGAAACATCTAACACAAAGAATAAATCACAAAAAACAGCAGTGGGTATGTAATGTATAATTTTAAAATCCTACATTCACCACGTAAAAACACTGATTTCATTTGTTAATTATAACTAGTCAGCTCTTCTGAGAATTTTGAAATGTTTTCAGTGTCCCGGAATTTTAGAGACGAGATAGGTAATTAAACATTAGCAAAAATAATTATTTTCTAAGTTAGCATTTGCGAATGGGAGTAGATTTGCTTTAATGTGATAAAGCCGTACTGAGACACCAGAGAGCACGTGTTATTGATGAATCTTTCAAGGTCACCTACGGTTATCAAAATATGAGACAGGAGCACATTTTAAAATATATAAAGTCCACTTGGTTAGGGAACAAAGAGAAGTGTGATTTTTGTCTTTTGAGATTAGCATCATATAAAAGTGCTTTTCTGGTTCTTTGGTAATTCAGTGGATTTAGAGCCAGAGAGATTTGGAAAACATAATTTTTCTGATATCGACATTGTTTAGTCTTTTAAAATTGAAGTGTCCTATTCTTTTTTGGGAATCAGGAATAATCACACCAGAAAAGGAGCTAAAAGTCAGTGTGGCAGGGGGAACCCAGCCACTCCTGCTGGCAAAAGAAGAGGATGTGGCAACGAAAAGATCAAAACCTACAGAGGACAATAAATTCTGTCACGAGCAGGTAAATGTGTTTTCTTTTTCCCTGTACTGTGTAAATATGTTTTTATTATTATTATTATTACTGCCCTTGATAATCTTAGAGCCTCCAAGCCATTCCATGCTGTTGAAATGTATGTAGACACTGATTGGCAAGGTAATTAACTCATGGTGTGACTTCTAATGCTCTGAAGTCATCAAAATCCATTAACTAATAGTGACCATGTTTATTCAATATTTTCCAGTTCTATCAGTGTCCTTATTGTAACTACAATAGTAGGGACCAAAGTCGTATCCAGATGCACGTTCTGTCACAGCACTCAGTGCAGCCGGTCATCTGCTGTCCCCTCTGCCAGGACGTCCTCAGCAACAAAATGCACCTCCAGCTGCATCTGACGCATTTGCACAGTGTGTCTCCGGATTGTGTGGAGAAGCTGCTTATGACAGTAAGGATACCAAATGTTGATGCATATGTGACATAATCTCTGTAAAGGTATCAACACAAAATCTGTAATTATTGTTTGATAGAAATTTATTTCTTCTGTGTAAGAGCATCAAGCTCTTCCTGATTGTGTGGTAGGAATCACAAGTAAAGGCCCCTTTGTTGTCTCTTGTGCTTTGGAATAAACCCCAAATATGATACAAGGCATAGCTTATTCAATAACACAGATTTTGCTGACTTCTTCTCATGCCTGTAATGTTAATCAAATGATTCATGTGGATACCTTGAGTTTCATATTTTCTTGGCTATCATTTCTTGGTTACAAAAACTTTCAAACCATATTTCTTAAATGTTTTCAATTTTTGTTGGAGTATAGTTGATTTACAATGTTGTGTTAGTTTCAGGTGTACAGCAAAGTGAATCAGTTATACATATACACTTATGGATATACATATCCACTCTTTTTTAGATTCTTTTCCTATATAGGCCATTACAGAGTATTGAGTAGAGTTCCCTGTGCTATACAGTAGATCCTTATTAGTTATAAACCATATTTTTTAAAAAAAGAAAAGAAGAACACTGCATCACAATGGCATTGATCCAAAATTTGAAGGGAGAGCATTGGCCTGTAAGAGTCACAGAATGTCCCTGCTTTGGTTGGAAAGATGTAACTGAGATATGCTACTAACCAAGGACAGATGTGACGGAGTCTGTGATTTCTGGGGTACCTTTGCCATGAACCCCTTTGGTTTTCACAGGTGCCTGTCCCTGATGTGATGATGCCCAACAGCTTGCTACTGCCAGCAGCCACCTCTGAGAAGTCAGAGCGGGACACACCTGCAGCCATCCCAGCCGAGGGGGCCGGGAAATATTCAGGTATGCCAACATCGGACCAAGATCTGCACAAGACACACTCAGGGCCTTGCATCTGTGATGCTGGTCCAGCATTATTACTATCAAAGAATTTTTTTTTTTTTTAAATCACAGGGGAAAAAAAGTATGACATTTCCAAAAGCCCTAGTTTCTACGGCATATTTAATATCTAGTTATCTGTAAACTGCCCTTGGGGGACCTAAGTATCAATGACCAGGAATATTTTGTGTGTTCTAATTACTGAACATGCCGGTTATGGCCCTTGCTATCACGCCGCTGGTAGCATACTATAATTACCTTTGACTTATTTTCTTCCCTATGCTGAAATTCCTTGAGGTCAGGGGTGATTTCTGATTCACCTTTATACCCCAGGGCCCAGTACAGTGCTTGCCATATAGTAGTTGCTCAAATAAATATTTCTTCAGCAACTCAATTAAGCAGAAACCTTTAGAAGCTCCTACTTAACAATATTCATTGGCGTTTGAACTGTAGACTTCCTTCCTATAAGCGATGTTTATGCTTTATTGACACAGGTGAAAGTCCAATGGATGACAAAAGCATGGCAGGTCTTGAGGATTCAAAGGCTGCTGTGGAAATAAAGAGTGAGGGGCAGAAACCAACTAAAGAACCCACAGAAGTGCCGGAATGGAATAAAAACAGCAGTAAGGATATGAAAATCTCCGACACACTGCAGGATCAATTAAGCGAACCCCAAAAACGGCAACCACTCTCTGTTTCGGACCGCCATGTTTACAAGTATCGCTGTAACCATTGTAGCTTGGCTTTTAAGACTATGCAGAAGCTTCAGATACATTCCCAGTATCATGCGATTCGGGCCGCTACGATGTGTAACCTGTGCCAGCGTAGTTTCCGTACATTCCAGGCTTTAAAAAAACACTTGGAAGCAGGCCACCCCGAACTGAGTGAAGCTGAACTTCAACAGCTGTATGCCTCCTTGCCCGTGAATGGTGAACTGTGGGCAGAGAGTGAAACTATGGCCCAGGACGACCAGGCCCTAGAGCAGGAAATGGAGAGGGAGTACGAGGCAGACCATGAGGGGAAGGCAAGTCCAGCAGGAAGTGACAGTAGCTCTATTCCGGATGACATGGGCTCTGAACCAAAGCGGACCTTACCTTTTAGAAAAGGGCCAAATTTCACGATGGAAAAATTCCTCGATCCATCTCGCCCATATAAATGTACAGTGTGTAAAGAGTCGTTCACCCAAAAGAACATTCTCTTGGTCCATTATAATTCAGTGTCTCACCTGCATAAGTTGAAAAAGGTTTTGCAAGAAGCTTCCAGCCCTGTTCCTCAAGAAACCAACAGCAGCACAGATAACAAACCCTACAAGTGCAGCATCTGCAACGTTGCATACAGCCAAAGTTCGACCTTGGAAATCCACATGAGATCCGTGCTCCACCAGACAAAGGCAAGGGCTGCCAAGCTGGAGCCCAGCAGTCACGTGGCCGGTGGGCACGGCGTCGGAGCCAACGTTAATAGTCCCAGCCAAGGGATGCTAGATTCCATGAGTTTAGCAGCAGTAAGCGGCAAAGATGCCCACTTAGATGCCAAAGAATTAAATAAAAAGCAAACTCCGGAATTAATCTCTGCTCAACCTACGCATCACCCGCCGCAGTCACCAGCACAGCTTCAGCTGCAGCTGCAGCACGAGTTGCAACAGCAAGCTGCGTTCTTTCAGCCTCAGTTTCTCAACCCCGCCTTTCTGCCTCATTTTCCTATGACTCCGGAAGCGCTGCTGCAGTTTCAGCAGCCTCAGTTTCTCTTTCCATTCTACATCCCCGGGACGGAGTTCAGCTTGGGGCCAGATTTGGGCTTGCCGGGCTCTGCTGCCTTCGGGATGCATGGCATGACTGGAATGGCCGGGTCCTTGCTTGAAGACTTGAAGCAGCAGATTCAAACCCAACATCACGTTGGCCAAACTCAACTCCAGATACTTCAGCAACAAGCACAGCAGTACCAAGCCATACAGCCCCAGCTTCAGTCTCAAAAGCCGCCGCCACCGCCGCCGCCGCAGCAGCAGCAGGCCGGCAAATTATTGAAACAAGAGCAAACCGCCGCGGCCAGTGCCGACTGCCCCATCATGAAGGACATACCCTCTTACAAGGAGGCGGAAGAGGTTGCTGAAAAGCAAGACAAGCCAAAGCAAGAGCTCATTAGTGAAGGCGAAGGGCTCAAAGAAGGCAAAGATGGAAAGAAGCAAAAATCCTTGGAACCGTCCATCCCGCCGCCCCGAATCGCTTCAGGGGCCCGAGGAAATGCAGCCAAAGCGTTACTGGAAAACTTCGGTTTTGAGCTGGTCATTCAGTATAATGAGAACAGGCAGAAGGTACAGAAGAAGGGCAAGAGTGGAGAAGGGGAGAGTACCGAGAAGCTGGAATGTGGAACGTGTGGGAAGTTGTTCTCCAACGTCCTTATTCTGAAGAGCCACCAAGAACACGTACACGGCCAGTTTTTTCCATATGGAGCGCTCGAAAAATTCGCTCGTCAGTACAGGGAGGCCTACGATAAGCTTTATCCCATTTCGCCATCTTCCCCAGAAACACCCCCGCCCCCCCCTCCGCCTCCACCGCTGCCTCCAGCCCCTCCGCAGGCTCCTTCCCTGGGGCCTGTGAAACTGCCAGGCGGGGTCTCCGCTCCGCTCCAAGCCCCACCGCCCACTCCCCCGCCGCCCCCACCGCCCCCACCTCCCCCACCGCCCCCACCTCCCCCTCCCCCATCTGCTCCCCCGCAGGTCCAGCTGCCCGTGTCCCTGGACCTTCCGCTCTTTCCTTCCATCATGATGCAGCCCGTGCAGCATCCTGCGCTTCCTCCCCAGCTCGCCCTGCAGCTGCCCCAGATGGACACTCTCTCGGCCGATCTCACTCAGCTCTGCCAGCAGCAGCTCGGATTAGATCCCAATTTCCTGAGGCATTCTCAGTTCAAACGCCCACGGACAAGAATTACAGACGACCAACTGAAAATCCTGAGGGCTTATTTTGACATCAATAATTCTCCGAGTGAAGAACAGATCCAAGAAATGGCGGAGAAGTCTGGCCTCTCTCAAAAGGTTATCAAGCACTGGTTTCGAAATACGCTTTTTAAGGAGCGGCAGAGGAATAAGGATTCGCCCTACAACTTCAGTAACCCTCCCATAACAGTTTTGGAAGATATCAGAATCGACCCCCAGCCCTCCTCTTTAGAACACTACAAATCTGATGCATCCTTCAGTAAAAGGTCGTCGAGAACCAGGTTTACGGACTACCAGCTTAGGGTTCTTCAAGACTTTTTTGACACAAACGCTTACCCAAAAGATGACGAAATAGAACAACTTTCTACCGTTCTCAATCTGCCTACCCGGGTTATTGTTGTATGGTTCCAGAATGCTCGTCAGAAGGCACGGAAGAGTTACGAGAATCAAGCAGAAGCTAAAGACAATGAAAAAAGAGAACTTACTAATGAGCGGTATATTCGAACGAGCAACATGCAGTACCAGTGTAAAAAGTGCAATGTGGTTTTCCCCAGGATCTTTGACTTGATTACGCATCAGAAAAAGCAGTGTTACAAGGACGAAGATGATGATGCCCAAGATGAAAGCCAAACCGAAGACTCCATGGACGCCACGGATCAGGTGGTGTATAAGCATTGCACAGTGTCTGGCCAAACGGAGGCACCCAAAAACGCTCCTGCCCCGGCGGCAAGTTCTGGCTCTGGGACTAGCACCCCGCTGATCCCGTCACCCAAACCGGAACCGGAGAAGACGTCTCCAAAACCCGAATATCCCACAGAAAAGCCAAAGCAGAGTGACCCCTTGCCCCCTTCTCAAGGCGCCAAACCAGCGCTGCTCTCAGCATCCACTTCCTCAGACCCGCCGCCGGCCTCGGCCGCTCCGCCGCAGACACCAAAACAACCCCAGCTTATGGGAAGACCTCCCTCGGCCTCTCAAACCCCGGTCCCTTCCAGTCCGCTGCAGATTTCCATGACTTCTCTCCAGAACAGTCTACCTCCACAGTTACTACAGTACCAATGTGATCAGTGCACAGTTGCCTTCCCGACTCTGGAACTCTGGCAGGAACATCAGCACATGCACTTCCTGGCTGCTCAGAACCAATTCCTGCACTCCCCGTTCTTGGAACGGCCCATGGACATGCCCTACATGATATTCGACCCCAACAATCCACTGATGACTGGACAGCTGCTGAGTGGTTCTCTCACACAGATGCCCCCTCAGACCACTTCCTCCCACCCCACAGCCCAGGCCACAGCTGCTGCTTCCCTTAAAAGGAAACTGGATGATAAAGAAGACAATAACTGCAGTGAAAAGGAAGGCGGCAATAGCGGTGAAGACCAGCACCGTGATAAACGCTTGAGAACCACCATCACCCCTGAACAACTGGAAATTCTCTATGAAAAATACTTACTGGATTCCAATCCTACCCGGAAAATGCTTGATCATATTGCACGTGAAGTGGGGCTCAAGAAAAGAGTCGTGCAAGTCTGGTTCCAGAACACACGAGCGCGAGAAAGGAAGGGCCAGTTCCGGGCAGTGGGTCCAGCCCAGTCTCATAAACGGTGCCCCTTTTGCCGAGCCCTGTTTAAGGCGAAGTCAGCCTTAGAAAGCCACATTCGCTCCCGGCACTGGAATGAAGGAAAGCAGGCAGGTTACAGCTTGCCACCAAGCCCTTTAATATCAACAGAAGATGGGGGAGAAAGCCCCCAGAAATACATTTATTTTGATTATCCATCTCTGCCATTAACTAAAATTGATCTCTCAAGTGAGAATGAATTGGCTTCTACAGTGTCAACACCTGTTAGCAAAACAGCAGAGCTGTCGCCGAAGAATCTTTTAAGCCCTTCTTCTTTCAAAGCAGAATGTCCTGAGGATGCAGAGAATTTAAACGCCCCTCCTGCTGAGGCTGGGTATGATCAAAATAAAACTGACTTTGATGAGACTTCGTCAATTAATACGGCGATCAGTGACGCCACCACCGGAGATGAGGGAAACGCGGAAATGGAAAGCACCACGGGAAGTTCTGGAGATGTGAAGCCAGCTCTATCTCCTAAAGAGCCGAAAACTCTCGACACTTTGCCAAAAACAGCAACCACACCCACCACGGAGGTCTGCGATGAAAAATTTCTCTTTTCTCTCACGAGTCCCTCAATATCTTTCAACGATAAAGACGGTGACCATGACCAAAGCTTTTATATCACGGATGACCCCGATGACAATGCTGACCGCAGTGAAACGTCCAGCATAGCTGACCCGAGTTCACCAAATCCGTTTGGATCCAGCAATCCTTTCAAATCCAAAAGTAACGATCGACCAGGTCACAAGCGTTTCAGAACCCAGATGAGCAATCTTCAACTCAAGGTTCTCAAGGCTTGCTTTAGTGACTACCGAACTCCAACCATGCAAGAATGTGAAATGCTAGGGAATGAGATTGGTCTGCCCAAACGCGTGGTCCAGGTGTGGTTCCAGAATGCAAGGGCAAAGGAAAAGAAATTTAAAATTAACATAGGGAAGCCTTTCATGATCAATCAGAGTGGCACGGAAGGCACCAAACCAGAGTGTACCCTCTGTGGGGTGAAGTACTCCGCCCGCTTGTCCATCAGAGATCATATTTTCTCCAAACAGCACATTTCAAAAGTGAGGGAGACCGTTGGGAGTCAGCTTGATCGGGAGAAAGATTACTTGGCTCCGACGACTGTTCGACAGCTGATGGCACAGCAGGAACTTGACCGTATAAAGAAAGCTTCAGATGTGCTGGGCTTAGCGGTACAGCAGCCAGGCATGATGGACAGCAGCTCCCTTCATGGCATCAGTCTGCCAGCAGCCTATCCAGGACTCCCCGGCCTCCCCCCAGTCCTTCTCCCTGGAATGAACGGTCCATCCTCCTTGCCTGGATTTCCACAAAATTCAAACAGTAAGTCATTTCAAGGAGAGTCTGTCTAATTAATTAATTAATATTAGGCAGCCAATGACATACAACCAAGAACAGGGTATGTTGGATCTCTTTTAATTTCAGTAAGTGAAACCATTATGTTATTTGAAATATATATTTTAGTGGCTATAGTTAATAACATAGAAATAAGCCAACCTGCACATATGCAGAAAAACAAAGACAAGGTAGATCAGAGTCTCAGAAATATATTATTTATATCATTATATCTTTATATTTTAGAAACATTCCTTTAATATACTCATTTCAAAACTGATTTCAAATGACATTTCAGCACAGGCACGTGGCACAAAATTTGGTATACATATTAAGAAAGTGAAGCATTAAGTAATATATCCATTGTTTTCCTAATTTATGTAATTTCCAAGAGACACTGATTTTTTTTTCGTTTGGTTTTGTACTTTTGGGGTTTCTTTTCCCCCTTAAATGCCAGGAAGTTGAAAAGCTAAGGGCCCTCTAGCCACAGGAATTCCCCCCCATTACACCTAGGAGGTAATAAAGCATATATTTGTAAAGTTTAACTACTAAAAATATGACTTCTGTGATCATTTGTAACTTAGTATTGCTATATGATTTTGCTTTTAGTAGCATTCATTTTGTTACTTGTTATTTATGTAAATTTAGAACCTTAAAAATACATTTATATTACTCCATGCCTTTCCACCACCACCCCTAGCCTAGATTTATAATAAAGACAGACCAAAATGGTAAAACTGTTTGAGGCAATCCCCGATGAAGAATCCAATTCTGTGTTTATCAAGAGAAATGCAATTTGTATAGTTTAGGTTCTGTGAGTAAGTATAGGTATCCAATTATCTTAGGCTGAAAAAAATTGAAGATAGTATGCTAGGCATCCAGGTAGCTACACATATAACACAAGTTGTATATCATCCAAAATGGAAAAAAAAAAAAAAAAATGATTCTAGTTTCTTCTTTAAAGAAAGTTTTATTTTCCAAATTAACAGTACATTTTTTAAAATTTTTTACAAGGAAATTATGACATTCCAAAGAGACATCTAGAATGAACTAATTACATTTATCTAGAAAGTTTCCAAAAACACAAAAGGAAAGCTTTTTTTTCATTTTCCAAATTGGACTTTTACATAAATTTCAAACTTTTCAATTTCATCCTTCCCTTATGGCGATTTACATTTTAATGTGACTCTGGAAGATATTCCCATTTTAACTTTTATTTTGGGAGACATGAAAACAATGATATCAAATGACCCTTTGGCTACTGATAGCTCATCTGATTGGTTTCCTGTCCAGAATGACTTGTTGGCATTAGAGAGAAGCAGAATGAATCTGCACATATAAAAAGTTTTACCAAGAAAATTTCTGCGAGGTCCTTTCCTTTAACTATCGCACCAGCTACCTTCCCCTGCCCGCCTATGAAGGTATTAGTCTACTAGTCTCACTTTGTATATCACTGTAATTATGAATTGACATCTAGAAAAATGTCTTATGTAGAAAGACTCCTGTGATCAGTTACATAAAATAGAGCTTTTCCACATAATGTCTAATGTGGAAAAATTCCATGAGCACTTATATATAAATTTTATAATTATGTAAAATAGAATAAAATTTGACATTTACAATTGGCTAAGAACACTTGAAGTATCTGTGCCTTTAATGTATAAGTCAGCTTTGATTGAGGATCCTAGGTAGTCACCCCACTAAGTGGTGGTCAGAACATCTTGTTTTTCTCTCCACTGGATCAGAAGGCCTTTGCTTGGACAACAGGTCCTTCCCTGACTACCCTTCTGGTTTGTCACTCTGAAACTGGTACCCTGAGGGCCTGTACAAGAGAAAGCCAGGAGGGAGGAGAGAGAAGATATTTATGAAATATTTCCTAAACTTTCTCCTCATTCTACACACCATAAATATAATTTACATCCTCCCCCTGAAATATAGGCCCTTTTTATAACTCTCAGAATTGTGGGAAGATGTTAGAGGCAGGCCCTCCTCAGAGAGCACTATTTTTAAATGCATCAGGTACTGAGGGCACCACGTATCTGCTGCTTCATTAAACCATGGACCAAAACAGACCGGAGAGTGTTATAAAGAGAAAAGGTCCAGGAACATACCTACTGGAATTTGCAATTTCTCTTGAATTAGTTCTTTGTTTGTGAAGGAGTTTAAACATTAGCACAGCAGAGTTATCAGCAGGATCCCATCTGAGAGCCTGAATTCCCACACTTGCAGCTCACATCTCTTTTAGGTTAATTGATCTGTGGTGGGTAAAGCTGAATATTTTAATCATCTCATGGAGTACAGCTGTGGCTCTCCATCTTTCTATCAGCATCTTTCTACTGTATTATTTTTCATCAAACAAATATCTCCATTGCTCTATGGAAGAAATAGACAGACCAGCTAGGTGAAATAAAAGAAGAAAATTGCTTCATAAGTAAAATATTTCTGTATCTCTCCCATGCCCTGGGCTCTTGTAACAGTTTGTTATCTATATGAATAAACTTTGACCATATGATGTGTTCACCTTGGTCCCATTTTAATGGGATTTAGTTATGGAAAAGGCTTCATTTTAAAGACACCCCCATCCCCCTGAAGGTAGATTTCAAAGTTTTGTTCCTAAGAAAATCACTAAAAAGGGACTCCATTGAATGAGATATGCTGTAAAGTAAGTAATAAGTGTGATTCCGAAGGCTACACCCCAAAATTGACTTAATTGCAGTGTACATGTTCGGTTTTAGCATTTATCAACCTCTAAATTTCCTGATTTAAATACCCATTTTATTCCTTTTTTTGGTGGAATTCCTGTTCTGTTTTAGCAGCTTTAATTCTCATAAAACCTCCTTACCATACTTCCAAGAAATCTTCAAATTATTTATTCTTTCAAGATCACAAAGAAAACCCTTTGAAGAGTAATATCCATCATGTGTGCCTGCTTTCTGAACATGACTCAGCCCTGTGTTCAGTATCACTACTTACTATCATTCATGTTTGATAAAATAAATTATTTTACACTAAAAAATTTTTCCACAATTGTCTTTTTCTATCATGATCATATGCAAAAAGGGAAAGTGACAATAGAAAATCACATGCCTGTACACCTGGAAAAAGAAACCTTTAAATTTACATTTTATCCTTTAGGATGTTAGCTTCTTTTGGTTAGGAAAATAACTTGATTTTCTATTTTTAATGTATTTACTTTATTGTTTTAAGCAGTGTCTGATTTTTATATGTTCCATTAGTCTTTGGAAATACTGCCTAACCCAATTCCCTTAAATGGAACTTTAGAACATGGCTTTTGCATTTTTCTCATGCTTCAGTGTAATTTATTAGCACTTTTGGGGTAAATCTAGATAAGAGTAGGTCTTTAATAATTTTAGCACAATTGTCTTTGGCCCATGTAATTAATTAGTTTTATTTTCCACCTCAATACTAAATTTTTCCTCTGGGACACCTAGATCAAAGCAACTTGGGGAAAAGACACTACCTCTGCGTTCATGGTGAGACAGGCATTTTCTTCTGAAAAGCATTACTTTGGGGAATAGGCAGCTGTTTCAGGAAAACAAAACCAAATAAAATGATGGTAAAAACTTTCATCTCTCTGTGAAATTTCAGAGAATTGGAGCAGGAGTTAGGGAACAGGAAAGAATGTAACTTTGTAGTTACCACCACTTATTTTGCATCCTGATCACTGTTCAGTTTTTCTCTTCTATATGTGGTTTTCATATATCAGTTGACTACTGAACTTTTGACTGCAAACTTCTACAAGTTTATGTCTTTTATTAGTAGAGCCAATGTACATTATTCATTATCCTTAATCTGTATCTTTTTTCCTGAAACTTTTACTTAACAGCTGATTATTTAAGTCAGCTTATTCCTCAAGATGTTGCATTCTTAAAAACCTCTGGTAGTCTTTAACTACAGTAGTTAGGATTCCTATAGCAGTCTTCTAAAAATTTTCATTACTTCATTATATGACCTCTAGATAGGAATTTGTAGACCTCATCTGATGGGAAAGCCTGAGTCAACAGCTACTGATCTACTTGCTTTCTAACTACCACTGCTATTTTTTTGTCTTAGTTCCTTAAAATTTCTCTTGCCTTAAATTCTCACGTCAGAGAGATAGGTGAGCCAGCAATTTCTTTAGATTTAGGGGGGAAAGAGCTTAGGTGGAAAGGGGTGCAATTATTGAGTACGAAGTCTAGATATACTAGACCCAGAAATAAGGTAGGCTTTATGAGTCGGCAGAAGAAGCTGGCTACCAACATAATGTCATCCTGACAATGCAAGGAAGGACCTTCTGTCCTTAGTAAAACTTCTTCTGCCGGAATCACTCATGCCTGAAATTCTGTAATTAGGTATTAATTCTTCTGACTTAATACATTATCCTCTGTTAAGTGGAAAGTAGCATAGAATATCATGAAATCAGAATATCATAGCAGAAGAAACCTCAAGTTATCGAATCTAGTATATATTGATCCTTTTCAAAAATAAGTGTATTTATATCTCTGGTTTTTTTCTTGCAAATAAAATTTTATAGAGAGGCAAGTAGAAAGCAGATCAAGATACCAGGCATCATAGTGTAGGAATAAAGGCAAGGGAGTTGTTGGTTTGGGCCCCCAAAAGCAACTCCATTGCTTCACAGTTTTGGGCTGTGTCTAAGTCCCATGGAATCCGAGAAGTCTATCATTATAATTTTTTATTTATTTTTTATTTTTTTGCGGTACGCGGGCCGCTCACCGCTGTGGCCTCTCCCATTGCGGAGCACAGGCTCCGGACGCGCAGGCTCAGCGGCCATGGCTCACGGGCCCAGCCGCTCCGCGGCATGTGGGATCCTCCCGGACCGGGGCACGAACCCGCGTCCCCTGCATCGGCAGGCAGACTCTCAACCACTGCGCCACCAGGGAAGCCCTATCATTCTAAATTGGATTAAAGATCCAGGAATTTACCGATTCATTCTTACCATACCCCTGCCAATCTTAAGCCATTTTCTTTTAAATTTATTTTGAATGTGTCATCCATTCTTCTGTAAAATGTAGATACTTGTTATCAGTTTCTCCTGGAAATACAATGTTATTATTTTCAAGGATTGTTTTTTTCATTTTTAATATTCCAACTGTTTAACATTTGAAATTGATTCAGTTAGACAGGAAGATGAATTTGAGTGGCAGCTATAAAATTTTAGTTGCCCCACCTCCATATCTACCATCGAGTTGTATATTTCTGTCTATCAAGTCACTTCACAGCTCTAGGACTCAATTTTCTTAAAAAC